>NC_077239.1:12845000-13067500 GCF_947179165.1 Solanum dulcamara
GTCCCTGTCTTGTTGTAATAGTAGGTGTTGAGATAGCATTAGGCACTCATTTATAGCTTGGTTGACTCTCAATCTAGTCGCATAAGTTTTTATGACTGTGAAAGGCCCTGGTTTAGAGAAGATGTCTATTTTGGGACTATGAAATTGAGATGGATGTTTTGGATTTTTAGAAGGTTTATCATTGGGGTTCTGCTTGTGTTGTTGATGATGGGGAATCTATTTGACAAAGTTGGATGTAAGCTTGGTGAGATCATGAGAAACTTGAGTATTGGTTGTTGTAGAAGTGATGTGGTTAAGGTTGATGGTTTTACCACCAGCAGCTCCATCACCCTTAGTGTAACTTCTATCATTTTCAATATATATAGGATTGTGTTCATTTTCTCCATTCGTAACCATGTTATCCATAACTTCATACTGCTTAGAAGGGATCAGTTCATACAGATTATGATCAATTGTATTAAATTACAATTGATCAGCATTATAAATATCAGAGTTAAGCATAATACTTTCTATATGAGTAAGAACAACCGATATACCTGGGTTCACTTGTATTGAATTCTCAACTTGGGCTTGCACTTGAAAATGTTTTTTATTTGTATTAGTTTTATCATTTGCCTCTTAGTAGCTCTGAAATTATCGGAATTCAGACCACCGGCAAAATCATTTTTAGAATTGATGAAAGTTGGTTGTAGAGATAATCTTTATTGGGAGAACAATCCCCAATATCCAAAGCCCCTCGAATCTCATCGGAATTGGTTCGAATATGAAGGCGACTGCTGGGCAATTCTCTCAGAAATTGCCTGTTGTGATCTCTCGATTGGATGAATTGAATGAGTTGAAATTCTGTGTGAAGATAGATCTTTAGATGCATTTTCCACCCCATTACTTTGAATTACACGAATCTTTTAGTTTGAGAGAAAGAATTGATCTTTTGTGCCCAGACTAGCTGCTCCTTTGAAATCGCTACAGGGATAGAAGAGCTAGGAATTGAATTAGGTACTGATTCCAGTTAGATTTTGTTCATGAAATAAGAGCTCTCCTCTTGGACTAAGTCCGGCAGTCTAGAGTGCTCCACTGGTTGCACCATTCCGACAGCCCTGGGTACCATATAAGATTCTTCAATAATTTTGATTCAAAATCACTTGGGTATCACAAGAGCAGGAGCTTATATCGGATACCCCCTTGAGAATTCAAAATATTATGCCTCTGTTGATTGTAGAACTCAGATTGTTATGTTTAGTTTCCCAAAGGAGACTAAACTAAAGTTATTAGTTTTGGGAGTAATTAGGTTAGAACTTTAGGCTTATGCCGTAGGTTTCATTACTTATTTTTTTCTTACCGCTCTTCGATGATCAGGTAGTGCTTACCTTTCCATTGTGGTTGTTGTTCGCGTGGTTATTTAGGAATTATTACTATGGTTTAGGATGGGTAAGATACCCATGATGACTAAAGAGTTTTGAGTTTTGAGTTTAAAGCAAGGAATTCTACTTGGGAGCTATTTAACATCTTCTCTTGTCTATTGGTCACTTAATTCTTAGGTATCTATATGGTTTTTGTTTATCTCGGGTTAGTCTATTACGTTTAGTTGAATTTGTTCTTGTTGGATGGAAGTCAGTAGCAAAAGGGGGGAATTGGAAGTTGGTTTGATTTATGAAGAAGAGAAGTGAATTTAAGATTTTTCCCATGGCTTGAGTCCTGGGTTGGCGTTGCCCCACCCGAGAAGGTTTCTGTAGGTCTAGCAGAGCGTGCAGGTCTAGTATTCTCATCCTTTCTTGCCCGTGGGTTCTTTTCTATCTTTGACTTTCGAGGATGAAAGTCCTCTTAGTAGTGGATCTTGTAATGATTCTCCAGGTCATTTTTGTCTTTTTTGATCTTTTTAGTATTTAGAGCTTTCCTATAAAGACCCCGAGTCATTTATGACTTACTGGAACTAATAGTTCAGTAGCCTAGCTGTTCATTTGTTTTTTATACCCGTTTCCTTGTTTTGGAGCTCTTGTAGTTTAAATGGTTAACTTAAGTCAAAATTCTAGGAAAACAACCTCGGAATGGAATTCCTATGATTTTATCAGCTTCCAAATGGTCATTTTAGGCTAATAGCATGCACGGCTCAAGTTTCAAGCCTTTTGGTGTGAGTTTGATCCATTAGGCATTTTAGCCTTTAAGCTTTAGCCTAAAGTTGACTTTTGTCAACTTTCTTAGTAAACTTGCTCGGATTAAAATTTTGTCAGCACGATTAGCTATGAAATATCGAGTTTTTTCTAGAACAACATTTCATGTGGTTCTTGAGGCTTTCGATCTCATTTCAAGCCTCCTTGTAGAATTGGCAAAAATAGTGCATAGGTTTGGGGTAGGACCCACTTTTTGTCGAGACAACCTTAGATGGTAATTTTAACTGCGTTGTTGAGTCCAAAATATCGAATGGTGGGGTAGCATAGTCCATTTGCGTGTATGGTATTTTGAATGAATCTCGAGGACCCCATCGGAGACTTGGTCTTCTCCAAAACTCAGCTGATGTAGCTGAGTCTGGTGCCATCTCTAAAGCGACAAGGGTGTCACTAAAATGATAGTATGATGCTAAAGAGATCCCCACCTCCTTAAGGTGGTCACTTGTACGACCTTTGAAGTTGCTTTTGCGATACCTAAGGGTCATTTTAAGACCCATTTTTAGCCTTTTCCCCCAAAACTTCAAACCTCCATCACTTGAGTTCTAGAGCTCCAAATTGGGCGATTCTAAGTCCTAGAGCTTTGAGTTGATTGTGGATAATCGGAGGAGTATTCTGGGGACCATGAAGATCATCTGTTTGAAGTATCTTTGTGCCCAAAGAGGCTTTCCTAGCTTAGTTTTAAGCTTTAATGGAGGTTTAATTTGTTGGGCTACTTTCTCTCGTTTTGAGCATTAATTTGTGCCCAATTTTGGGGTACAAGCTCAATAACACATTTAAAACCTTTTTGCAGAGTTGATTTTGAGGTTCCCGTCGCGAGTCCCATAATCTCATTTTGACCCAATTTTGGGTGTATCTCCAAAAAATGCTATTTTAGTGTCAAATATTTTTATTGATGAGATAATCAACATTTTGATAACGTGGAGGCAATTAGAGTTGTTTTTGGATCGAAAACCTATTAGGAAGTGGACTTGGAGCGCGCATGTTTGGCTTCAACGTAGACTACGGTCTTCATTCCTTTGATTGATCTTCATGAGGTATTGTTTAGTATAAATTCTTGTGTTTTGGATTGTATGTAACGGGTTTGGATCGATTCCTAGGTTCTTGCTTCCTTGTCCCAATATGAGCCTTATGCTAGTTTGCCTTTATGAGACTTTCAGTTTAGTGGATAAAATTATTAATTATGTCTTAGTGTGGCCTTGATTAGCCTATTTTAGGTGGTTTGTTCGATGTTTATGGTGGTTGGCAGAATTGTACCTTAGAATAGAGTTAGGGATTGATTCTTAGTTGTTGTAGCTAATGTTGGAAGGAATTCCTGAGACTTAGTTCTCTTCTCTATTGTAGAACCTAATTTTGAACCTTGTGTAGTGGTTTTCACCTGGTTTGGCTTGTGAGTTACTGTCTGGCCTCATTTCTAGATTTAGAATTAGAAGCCTCTATGCTTTCTTATTGCCATTTAGCGGGGCTAGTTCTGTTGTACTCTCAAGGCTGTACTTTGATTGGATCTGGAGCTATTGATTAACTACCTGAGTACCTATTTCCTCATATCCTCCTCCTTGTTACCCAATTATGGTTGAGCTCCCTTTTGGGCCTTGTTTTTGAGTTAGAGGAGTAGACTTGAGCCCTAGGCCTTGGTTAGAGGTTGGTTTTATGGGTTAGTCCTGTTTCTATGCTCTAGAGGGTAATGTGCTTGTGGAGTTATTATTGTATATGATTGTGCGTGTTGTTTGGGTGCTTATGATGGAATGCATTGGATTAGACCCTTGTTTTCTCACTAATGTAGTCGACCCTGGTGCATGCATTGGTTCCTAGCATTGACCAGAAGAAGCTTGATTATAACCTAGACTATTTTATATGGATCTTCTAAATGGGTGTCGTACTACCTTTATTACTACTATTAAAGTGGACTGGAGGCATTCAAGATGAGCTCAGTTTCTTATATTGGTTTGATCTGAGAGAGTTCCCAACCCTTTCTATAATGATTTGACTATTTATCTCTAGTCACCACGATGGAGCAGGTTCTAGATGATTGGGTATACAAATTCATATCTATATTGATATAAAACCTGGATCGGGACTAGAAAAGTATATAAGGGCATTACATAGCCCCCCATGGCGATCCTAGAGATGCGCATTGTAGAATTCCTCAAAATACTCATAAGTGCCTCAAGAATACCTTGGGAATAGGTTGCTCCTGTAACGCATTATCCATATTCTTTTTGGCAAGTCCAAGTCTAGAATGTTGATTAGGCGGTCAAAACCTGCGGGAAAATAATTTGGGTGGAGTTTTAGAACTCGTGTACCGAAAGATGAATTTTGTCAAAAATTGCACAAAATAATGTGCTGCGTGGAAGCTCCACGTCGCCCACTTGGTACCGTTCAGTTTAATTTTTCCCCAAGTCAAAATCTGGCCAAAATTTCATTCGCTAAAAAATTGGCCTATTAGAGAGCAGCCCCGCTCGTGGACCTAGGAGAAGTTTTTTGTCCAAATTAAGTTTTTAAGTAAGGGAACTTTAGACTTTTCCCTAATTGTTAGTTAATGAACCTGGATGGTTGTAGGGCATAATTCTACTCTATAAACTGTCCTAAACCCTTAATTACATTTATTCTTCTACAATTCACCTACTCAAATATTATTTTCTATACAAGAGGCTCTCAAGGACTCTATTAAAGAATTTCAAGAAATTCACTCAAGCTCTCCATCAAATTATCAAATTATTCCAAATACTTTTGTCTTCTCACTCCAGGTATGTGGGGATTGATTCATTGGCTCTGTTCACCCGTGAAGTCCCAAAGATTCCTCAAGTTTTCATTAAATTTTTAATTGATTCTGAACCCTAGTTTTAATGAATTGCATTGGGCTGATTCATGTATAAAGCTATATTTTTAAGCTATGATTATGAATTTAAGATGAGTTTATGAGTTGATCATGAGTTAAATAATTTTCAATGAAAGTTTTACATGAGTTAAAGTTGAGATTTATGATTCTAAAATTAAAGTTATGATGATGATCAGAGTTAAGATCAAAAGATGTTTAAAGATGGTGATAAAGACAATTCTCACCGAAGTTATGGATTCTTATGAATCACTAAGTAAATGAACTATTCCTAATATGTTTTAAAGATGGATTGATAGGTAGTTACTATCTTTCCCTACTATGTTATGATATGTTTTAATGAGTTTCCGTTAGGATATTGACTTAGCATCGAGAGGGCTTCTAGGTGGGGTTTGGTCTGGTAACGTAGTTGGTTACCCAAGGGAATCCTAGTAGCAACCTAAAGTCCCAAACTATATTGCCTGCGTAGGTTGCCTTGATGGCCTAGCTAGTGGATCCATATAGCCCAGTTGAGTTGAGTTGAGTTATTTTTGGAGTATGCCATGGTATGGAAGCCTCTCCTATTTTGATGTAAGTGTCATCGGTCTCTCGATGCAGGAGTCATCAGATTCCATATAATAGCTCTCATGGTCTTAGTTTTCAGTTAAAGGTCCTATCCCACACGAGTTCAAGTTAAAGCTATGATATGTCAAGTTATGAGTTGGAAGTTGAAGTTCTTATGATATGCATTGACCATGAGTTCCATATGCTTTAACTTGCTTTTAAACTATACTCATGTTCATTATGATTGGTCATTCATCTTATAACATATTGATTACGTTCTTTTATTTGTTCATGCATACCTCACATACTTAGTACATTCAAACGTACTAACTCATATTTTGCCTATATTGTCTGATAATGTAGGGACGGACGACACTCACGATCATTCTACTGGTGGCTAGAGATTTCTTTAGATTTCAAAAAAAGTTGGTGAGTCCTCCTTCGACTAAGGACAAGTCTTTTATTCATGATTACTATTGTCTGTACTTTCTTCTATTGTTAGAATGAGCTAGTAGCTTGTCCTAAGATCCGTTATAGATTGGACTAGAGACATGTTTAGACGATATATTGGTGTAGTACAGATTGGACGTTCATAGAGTTGATTTCCCTTAGACCTATTTTCCACTTAATGATTACTTTCAATCATCTTTATATTGTAATTTACCTTATATATGCGATGTATGCTAAGATGGCTTATGGTTGGGGTCCCACAACATGATCACAGTATTACGACTAAGCTCTAGGTTGGGTTGTGACACACATGGGTCCTACTTCCTGGCAGGGACTAGAAGTAGGCATGTATATCTTGGTATGAGGCACTTGGCACCGATGGTACTACAAATGTTATTCTATAACTCTCATTCATATGTGTATTGCCTATCACCAGCATAGTTGTTTGTACCTATCGTTAGTATGGGATGCCGTGCGGGTTTACCTGTTTGTGAGTAAACCTTTTGGGCACATAGGGGCTCGGGAGGTATTTTCTAACTGTTTGCAAACTTGTGGCAGTATAAAGGGTGGTCTCTTGTTTGAAGGTAGTTATTGCCTTGTTCTTTTTTATCTAACCTTTTTGTATAGGGATTTAGTTGATACGGTCCCTTGGGCCTTTATGTGATACCTGTGTTTACTTCTGTTAGTAGGTTGTAACTTAGTTGTCATCCTTCATAGTGTGTTGTGGTGTTTAGGTTCTGGGCTGGTGCCACCAGGTACGTCCTTTGTTTCCTTACTTGTTCCCTATCTTCTCCCTTCCTTGTATCGGATGTTTCTTAGTTCAGGCTTCCGTATTATTCTTGTTAGTTACTTGTGATATATATTCCTTTCTTACATGTTCTTTATACATGCTTTACCTTTAAGCTCAGTTGACTGATGCTTGCTAAGTGCCACTCATTGGTACTCATACTACACTTCTGCACTCTACAGATCATAGTACGATTTCCTTTGCTGAATTGGACATCGTGCGGAGCATCTCTTGGATTTTGGAGATTTGGGTGAGTTCTTGGTGTTCAGAGTTACCTAACTCCCTCTTTTTTGGCTTAGACTAGTCTTTATTTTGTATTCGGAGACAGTTGCACTATTATTATATCTACATAAACCTTGTACTACCTTATTTTGTATAGTAGCTCGACTACAGACTGATACCAGGTCTTGAGGGTTATCTTGTTTTATTGTTCTCATTTTTGTTTCCTTCTTCTTATTGTTATTATTACTATTATTATTATTCATTTCTTTCCTTCCGCTTGTGATTGTCTGTTGCCTATGGTTTCCGACTGTGGGGCTAGGTTTACCTATTAGTGGGTTGATAGTAGGTGCCATCATGAGTTGAGAACTCAGGTCGTGACATTTGTATTTTAAATAAATATTTATTCAAAACATTCAAATAAAGTGTTTTGTAATCCAAAAACATATTGTATTTCTTATTTATTTTGTACCCCAAACAACATTGTTTTTTGGTTTTTTCTATTTTTAAATAAATATATTCTAATTCAATTTGTATTCCAACTATGAAACAAAAAAAATAGAATATTCAACCAATACGTATTTTGTATCTCAATCCAAACAGATTATAAAGTAAAACAATATATTTCAAATATTAATTTGTATTCTATAATGAATTAAGTTTGAATATTCAAATTGTATCAAGTACAATTGCAATTTTGAAATAATTCAAACTAGAAATCAAACTTCCAATTTATGAGTTCAACATCATTTCAATATGTATTTAAACATTGAATTTTTGTGTATAAAAAGGAATTCAATTCAAATTATAATTTTTCACGACCCTAACTAGTCGTGATTGGCACCCGAACTAACCCTCATGTGGGGGAACCATTAAGCAGTCCAAACTAGTAGCACTCTCAAGATATAAGATATTTACAGATGCGAATGCAGGTTTAATTATAAAGAAATGGCTGAGTTCTAGTAAGCTCAGAAATATCTAGTTTTCAACCTCAAATATGTGGAATTTAACTCCTAAGAATTGAAATTCGAATGTACCAACACTCTAGCAAAACATCAAGTCTAGGAAAAAGGGGGCACAACCCCAAAATATCATAAGTAAAACAATTTTAAGTGTCTAAGTCCCGGAAGAAGCACTAGAATTAAGAGAGTCCACAACTTCTAAAAAGAGATGGCTCACCCTTAAACTCAAGTAGCTATCAGTCGTCTATTCTAGGTCATTCAGAAACTGACTAAATATGCCCTGTAATCAACAAAGACAGAGCAAGTGTAGTATCAGTATAAAAATTTAATAGTGTACTGGTAGAATCACACGGCTAGCAAATAAGCACGACATGGAAAAGTAAAATACAGCACACTAGGCACATATACATAATAGACTTGACCATTAATATCTTATTACTAGTGCAAACATGATCATAGATTATCATTCTCAATTATCCCGTAATTTCACATAAGGGTCCTCTCATAGAACCTGCAACCACTTAATATGTGTTGAAATGTGACACTCACTCCAAGGTTTATGTCGGAACGTGACACTCAATCCAAAAGTGTGTCAGAAGTTGACACCCAATATAAGTGTATGTTAGAACGTGACACCCGATCAAAGCATATAATTCAGCCAAATCAAAATGAATAGTCACACTTATGTATCTACCAAGAGCAGGTTCATTACAAATCATAGGCAATAAGTAATCATTTCACATAGATCATTTCATTCTTATATATTCAAGTACACAAATGCATAAAATGAAGTAATTTAGCATGTGCATAAATCACATACGGGAAAACAACCTTCACCTATCTTGAAACCAAGCTTTGACCACACTAAAGAGCAGGAGCTTTCCCTTTTCGATTTTATTCAGCTTGTTCTTGGTCTAGAAATAGTAATAACATACAAAGGATCAATATAAGGTCCTTATGTACATGAACTATAGCATAATTCCTCTCCTAGGCTAAACCCATGATCCTAACCCCCATTCTAGGGCTATTTCCCACCATTAGTTTCAGTCCAAAACTCTCCCCCAATGATCACTCACCATAGATTATGGGTTCGAGAAATAAAATTAAAATTTTAGGGAGTAATGTGCTTACCTTTGGCACAAATTGTGGTAGAATTCAGCAATAATTTGCCCTAGGTCGCTTTTGGTCTCTGAAGCACAAATTGGGATGACTAAAAACCATTTTGGGACTTTTTCCCGACTTTAAGTCACATTTGTCCTACCACAGCAGGACTATCCCGCTATGGTGGGATATGTAGAGACTGTGAGCTCATAAAGAGTCTCCCATATCCCAATGTACCCTCACCCTAAGACACCTTAAAATATACCTTACATGCCAAGTCCAATCCTGGAGTTTTACTCACCCGAAGATGATTTCGTAAAGCCGTATTGGCTCTATATCATCTTTTCTATCATCTAACCCAATCAAATTAAATATTTAATCCCCCATCCAAATTTGGATCCCTCTATACTTACCTTGACTCAGAATTTGTCTAAGTCATGCCTAGGCTCAATTTTTTAGAAATCACTGCCCAAGTTTTTCTAGCCTGAATTCTGTTCCTATTGGCTTACCTGTAATTATGGAAGAAGGTTGTTACAATAGATAACAATTTACCTGTCATTCATCCCCGAGTGACCAACTAGGAAAATAGGTTAAGACAGAGATAGAGAAGTACCTGACTCGAGTAAGAACTAAGGGTAGTTGTCTTGCATGTCATTGTCGGTCTCCCAAGTAGCTTCCTCTACTGGACGATGCTTCCATTGAACCTTATAGACTTAATTTATTTGTTCCTCAGCTTTCGAATATCACGATCCAAGATTTCCACTAGTTCTTCTTCATACTGAAGATCCTTATCTAACAAAACTGAGTCCTATTTAATGATATAATCTCCATCTCTATGGTACCTCTTCAACATTAACACATGAAACACCGGATGCACTCCAGACAAGCTAGGTGGTAAAGCCACTATAAGCAACTGGTCCTACATGATCAAGAATCTCAAAAGAGCCAATATAGCGAGGGTTGAGCTTGCCCTTCTTATCAAAACTCATTACCTCTTTAATGGGTGACACGTTTAGAAGCACTTGCTTAACAGCCTGGAAAGTCATGTCCCTTACATTGCGGTCATCATACTCTTTTTGACGACATTAAGCTACCAGAAACTTAGCTTGGATGCTCCTTAGCTTTTCCTAAGTATCCTTTACTAAGTCCACTCGCAAAGGATCCACTTCTCCAGTTCCAAACCACCCTATGGGAGACCTACATCCCCTATCATAAAGGGCTTCGAATGGTTCCATCTCAATGCTGGAGTGGTAACTATTGTTGTAGGAGAACTCATACAAGGGGAAGAACCTATCCCACTGTTGAGTTCCCAACCCTTCATGCAACTTTCCCTAAAATTTAGAAGTGAACTGTATACCATGGTCTGAAATGATACAAAGGGGCACCCCGTCTCCTTCACATAAATCTTTGCCAACTGTTGTGCATTGTAGTCCACTCTAATCAGAATGAAGTGGGCTAACTTTTTCAATCTGTTAACCACCACCCAAATGGAATCCTACTTCCCTAAGGTCTTAGAGATTCCCACCACAAAATCGATAACTATCCTTTCCAACTTCTATTTAGGAATGGGCATCCTTTAGAGCAAACCTGCAGGTCTTTGGGCTCCTATTTCACTTGTTGGAAATTCAGTCACTTAGCTACATATTCAGCTATGTCTTTGTTCATACCTGGTCACCAATATAGACGCTTCAAGTCTTGATATATCTTGGTCACTCTGGGATGAATAGAGTACTTCGAACCATGGGACTCAAACAAAACTTTCTGGATTAAACCATCTACCCAGGGAGTACAAATCCCCCCCCTAAAGTTGAGCTCTCCACCTGCATCAAGGACTTAATCTTGGGCCTTGCCCATTAAAATTTTTCTCTAATCTCATTCAATTTCACATTCTCAAACTGTTTGACCTTTATTTCTTCAATAAAGGCGGGCCTTAGATCAACACTGACCATCACCCAACCCTTCTCTGAGATGCCTACTTTCATAAATTTGACCTCTAATTCCTGAATCTCTCTAGCCAAGGGACACTTGCAAATAGGCTAGACTGCCCATACTTACTGGTTTACAGCTTAATGTGTCTGCTACTAGATTATCCTTACCTGGATGATTCTAGATAGTGACACCATAATGTTTGAGAAACTCCATCCACCTTCACTGTCTCAAGTTCAAATCATTTTAGGTGAATACATACTGAAAACTATGGTGGTTAGTAAACACCTCACCATTGATACCATGAAGATAATGCCTCCAGATTTTTAGAGCAAACACTACTGCTACCAACTCTAAGTAATAATTCGAGTAATTCTTCTCATGCACTTTCAACTGTTGTGAAACATAGTCTATAACATTCTTGTCTTGCATCAGCTCAACACCTGAAACTGAATATGAATTATCACAATAAATAATAAAGTCTTTACCTTAATCTGATAGGGTCAAGATAGGTGTTGTGGTCAGAAGACTCTTGAGCTTTTGGAAGCTCTCTTCACAATTGTCAGTCTACTCGAATGGTACTTATTTTTTAGTCAACCTTGTAAAGTGTGTAGCGATAGAAACAAATTTCTTTACAAACCGGTCATAATAACTGGAAAGTCCCACAAAACTCATAACTTCAGTCACAGAGCTAGGCCAAACCCGGTTCTTTAACTGCTTCAATATTTTGTGGGTATAGCATTACCCCTTTCTATTCATATCGTTCAGTCCCACCTTATGTTGTATGATTTGCCTTTGGTCATATGATTGAAAGCATGTTGGGCCTTAGTCTAGGCTTAGACTAGTGATTGCCTTAGACTTGCATGATTTTAGTGTCGTTTGGCCTTAGAGTTTCTCCTATATCATTTTGGATGGTTAGCTCCCTGTAGACTGATAAAGAAAACTTGAGTCTAATAGTCCAAGCTTTAGCTAGGTAGTAACACAATTTGTGACCTTACCTCAATATTGAATTATTCTCCTATTGGTCTTGTATCGGTTGGTTCTTGATTTTTGGAAGTCTTCTTGACAATTCGGGTTATATCTAGTTCGGGTTGGAGTAGTGCATTGATGAAACTCGAATTGGGAGGGGGGGGGGGGTACTCCCCATGATGCTCAGTTGGTCACTGATTCTAATCTGGTTCACTCCTTTAGCTATAGTTACCAAGTTAAAGTTCCTGGTCCAGCTTACTTGTGTTTGGCTCCTTAGCTACAATTACCCGGTTGAAGTCCATGGTCTAGCTTACTTGTGATCAGGATCCTTTTGTATAGTTACCCGGTCAATGTCTATGATCTAGTTTACCCATGTTTGACCTTTGGCTACAGTTAATCGGTTAAGTTCCATGGTCTAGCTTACTCATATCGACTCATTAGTCGTAGTTACCAGTTGAAGTCCATGGTCTAACTTACACGTGGTTTAAGTCCTGATTCCCTAATGAATCTTCGGTTTAATGTATCCATATATTCTCAGCTTCAGTTGAGGTATTCGAGTTTGGGAAGGGTTCGATTCAGGTCCGGGACATGGTCATATTATTAGAATCATTTTGGCTCCGTTCATTTTTCTTCAGCTTTTCTTTTCTCTAGTCGATCTTATGGGGTCTGTTCAGGTGGATACTCTTTACTTGTGCATGAGCATACCCTTTGGGTTTATGGGAGCCCAACGAATTTAGCTAGATTCTTTCTTTTTTTTTGTTGAGTACGCTCATATACATACCTACATTTACTTATTTTCCTTTCTTTGGTTGTGATTCTTTACTCGCATTTCAATTTACTTTTGAGTTGGTCTATGATGCCTACTGGGTATTGATGTTTTGGTACTCATACTACACTCTCCATCTATTTTCATGATGCAGGTCTAAGTACTTTTAACGACCCAACCTTGTAGGCCACAACTGGGGTCCGACCTGGACCCCGTATACATACCTATAAGATATAGTCAAACCGAAATACGAACAATATGATAACACACATAGGAACTCCAATGGGTCATGGCGTCTTCATATAAATACATCTCTATCATTTGTACCCTAAGGAGTTGTCACTAATCATCTCATGAAGGGACATGCAAGCCGACAAGGCTGCTATTTTATATTAATATTGACAACACATCGTATAGACATAGCTGAACAAAACTTACATACAACCCACATACATATATGTCTACAGACCTCTAAGAGTGTCAACGGTATCATATGGTGGGACAAGACCTCCACCGTACCCCTGAATGAATGAATATATACATCGAAAGATCAGTACCAAAAATCTGGGCTCCGACATAATGGAGCACTTTCAAAATTGCTGAGTGGTAATCCCAAGCTGGTGGATCCCCAAAATGCATGTCTGTACCTGCGGGCATGAAACACAGCACCCCAAAGAGAGGGCGCCAGCATGGAATATGTACTGAGTATATAAAGTGTAAGAACATTAAGAATGAATGAATCATGAAAATAGTCTCAATAATTGACTGTATCTGTGACCAATATGTGATAATATCTGCTAATTCTATATAACTGAATTTACCTTTACGGTGTATGGCAGGCATAGACTATAGTCTAACTGTTAGTGTTGTGGAACGTATAGCCCGATCCATACATAATATAATAGTGCCGAGGAACATTTGGCCTGATCCATATATATAACATGTTAGTGTAGAGAAATGTACGGTCTGATCCATATATAATATAATAGTGCTGAGGAACGTATGGCCCGATCCATATATATAATATAACATGTTAGTGCCGAGGATCATACGGCCTGATCCATATATAATATAATACATATACATGCATGTAAAATACGGAAACATATCAGACATCCCTCAAATATCATCATAAAGTATGTCAAAGAGCCTCAAGAATCATAGTCATATATCACTATAGTATGAAACATCTTATAGAAGTCCGAACACTAATTATCATAGAGTCCCTAAGAATAAAAATGAGTATATATCGACTATTATCCAATGTACTGAAAACTGGAGGGGGAGGCTCAATCACTTGAGAATTGTAATATCAAGAAGTTAATAAGGATCATGAAGCACACTCAAAGCTCATGAATGTAATTACCCCAAATTTCATATACATATCATTCCTTACTTATATCTAAGACATGCCAAAAGAAAGAAGGGATAGCTTTACATACTTACTACTTTGCATCAGATAGAAGACTTGAGAGGCAATAACTCAATTATTGTAGAAGTTCTAACATCAAGAAGTGGATAAGAGTCATGAATCATACTCGGAGCTTATTAATGGAATTACTCCAAAGCTCATATCATATATCACTTATATCTAAGATGTGCCAAAAGAAAGAAGAGGTATGTTTTACATACCTGTTATAGATCAACCACAACCAAGCTTGCCGCGTTACCTCTTTAACCTATTTAACATGAAAGTAACATTATTATGAATAAACTTCGACTTTCCATCTTCTATATTTACAACCAATTACCCATTGGAATCATTTCCTCGTTCACACTTGTCGACTAGTATATTGATTAGTTAAGAAGTTAATAGAAATCGAGCAGCATTTCCCCTATATAACTTGCCCTATCTGAACTTCTAATTCACCTCCGATTAGCAAAGTCACACCAATAACAACAAACACCATCCATATACAATAAAACCACTTCAACACTATTCAATCCAAATTCCAAATAGCCCATCCAAAACCACGACATTAAAATAAGGTTTTCGATCTTTATTTCATAAAATCACAACCACACGGAAAGGAGCATAACATGGTTGCAAGCGACAACACTTATACTCATTTATAACCACATTTCCATCCCTTCAACATATACAAATTACCCTCAAATTTAATACCATGATAACGACAACACTAATCAAACTTTAATCCAACTAGAACGGCCTCAATTCTGTCCATTTACAACGTCAATAATAACTATGTATTTTTATTACCTCCAACTTCACTTAATACTAATTAATATCTCCAATACAACATAATTAACTCCAATTTGAAAGGAAGAAACCCTACCTTAGCAACTTGGCTCCGTAACTCTGCTCAAAGTTGATGGACTTCTCGTTGAACCTCCTTGCTGCCCCAACAATGAATCCCACATAGCTAATCACCTTCTTATGGGTCAAGATTACCTAAAAGAATTAATTTATCGAGCAAGACTTGAAGTCTCTCCTTGCTTCAGCCATGGCCGAAAGTTGCCATGGCTTGAACTCTTTTTTTTTTTCTTTTTTTTTCTAAGTCTAATGTTAATAAAAGGATGAACTAAGAATAAGCTCTTAGTCATTACTTGGCTTTACACACCACTTTTGAAGATGATATGTGTCAACCCCTAAGGGTGACACGTGTACAACACCTACACGTGTCCATCCCCAAGGGTGACATGTGTCTAGCTCCTATAGGTCCACCTCATCCGTGCACCAACCAGCTGCTGCCACATGTCTTGGTGGGGTCCACTTTCCAAGTAGGTGCATCACCTACTTGAAGTAGGTGCATACCTACTTACTCTTTTTCGTAGGTTCGTAATCTTGTCTCACTTTAAGAACTTATGTGATCCTTGCTACTTAAGCTCGACATGTACTTAAGTAGCTTAATTATGTAAGACATCCAAATTGGTAGCTTACGCAAGTAGGTTGATTATCATGACTCACTACTTGGCCTCCAACTCCTTTCAAATCCTTCCAAACCTATTTCCAACCATCACTACTCACATAGAACTAGCCTATGCAAAATATGGGGCATTACATCCTCCCTTCCTTAGAGTTATTTGATAACATCTTGAATAACATGGATCATATGGTAACTTTAGAGAAGCTAAATAAATATTTCCATGTACCAAGAGTATAGGGTATAATAGTACTAGCTACTGGCGTTGATTTGAGCCAACTGTGGTCGTGATCGGAGGTGGGGTGAGCACATTGCATCCCAAATTTACCTGTCTCCCTCTGTATATACATTTTGCCTATTTTTTGCTTTTTGTGATAGCTCTATTTTTGGGGACCACTTTTGGGACTTCTACTCTTATTTTACTAGTAGCTGTATACACGTGACTTCTAAATTTTGGGAGAGATCTTTTTTGTTTCTATATATTTAGTTGCTTCCGCCTGTTCATGTATGCTCCTATTATTCCTTTACTCTTTTATATTATATTGCTAGTCTTCTACCCTGACATCCCATTACTCGTAGTTCTGGGATATGGGTTGGCTTTCCTACTTATAGGTTGTAGTAGGCGCCATCACGACCTCAGAGATTGGGTCATGACACATAGATACTGTATAGCTCTTAGGTGATTTTGTGATGGGTGGTACATTCTCTAAGGTGTTCGGTTGAGTTTTGAGGTGGTTTGTTCATTTTTGAGGCTTAAGGCTAGAAAGAGTTGACTTTAGTCAACATGTGGAGATTCGGGTGTCATATGGGAATTCTAATGATTTTATCAACTCCTAAAAGTCTATTTTGGTCTAGAAGGAAGGTTGGTTTGGATTTTGGAGTCTCCATTTTTCAGTTTGGGTGGTTTTGCCATTTTAACTTTAAGTTTTGGCCAAGGTTTACTTCGGTCAACATTTTGAGTAAATGCGCTCAGATGAAAATTTTATCAGCATAGTTAGCTCTAGAACACCAAGTTTGGTCTAGAACGACCTTTGATTTGGTTCCCGAGATGCTCGAAATGAGTTTTAGGACATTTGTGAAAATTATGTATTTTTCTTTGACTTTGATCAACTTTTCATCGAAACAACCTCAATTGGGAAATCCGTTGAGTCCAAAATGTTGTTTCCAGTTAGGTAGCATAATTTGTTTGCATCAACGGGATTCCGAACGAGTTGTGAGCACTCATTAAAGGACTTTTTGCCCTTGGTGAAATACACCAGCACAACTGCTGGTGCACTTGTAATTTACTCTCCGCGTTCGCCGGCTCTTGGTTGTATTCGCGGAGGTGAGGCTCTTTGTTCTCCAAATTCACAGTCCTTGGGCTGCATTCGCGGAGGTTAAGTTGTTTGTTCTCTACATTCACGGACAAGTCTCCACATTCGAAGAGGGTAAGCTGGCTGATATCTGCATTTGGTGAGCTTATCTCCACGTTCGCAAAGGCCAATGGGAGGTTGGCAGTGTAGTCTTTTAAGATCCATTTCCAACAATTTTCTCTCATGTTCAACACATCAAAACTCAAGATTTGAGAGAACATCTTGATCATTTCGATAATTCTTGTTTTAGTGAAATAGAAATTCTTGTGGGAACGTTCCAGAACCTTTCCTCATCCTTAAATCCCCATAAGTTTCACATAAATTCATTGTTTCTGGCATTTCTTTCGACTATTCTAGGGTTTGAAATTGGTGGGGTTGTTTTGATCTCTTCCGGTGTTTGAAATGTGCCCATTTTTGGAGCACAAGTTCCTTAAGTTATTTGGGACCTTGTGACGGAGTTGGTTTTTGGATTTTGTGTGCGGGTCCCAATGTTGAATTTTGATCCAATTTTTTTGTTATATTTTTAATTATAGAAATATGGGTATCGTTGGCTTTGTTTTGATATGTTGTTAGATAATTTGGTAGAGTGTCATCATTTGGAGGCATCTCGGAAGAGAAAAGTTCAAGTTTAGCAGTTCACGTGAGGTTTTGGCTTTGAGGTAGGTTATGGCTTCTCTTATTAGACTTGGCTTGGGTGGAATTGATATATTTTGGGTGGTAACGTATGATTAGGTTGGTGATTTAGGTGTTGATATCTATTGAGAATTTTGGACCTGATGATCATCGTTAGTATCAATTTTGGATTTTAGCCATTGGAGCCTTAGTCTAGGTGCTAGCTTGACTTGTTTATATAGTTTAGAATCCTTAGAACTTGCTTCTAGGTGATTTGAACTTAGGATGCTTCTTGTTTGACTTGTTTGGTTTTGGTTGGCCACTTGTTATGATTTTTGGCTTATGCTTATGCCTTGTTTGCTGATGATATTAAAATTTTGATCCCGAGACCGTGCTTTCAGTACACCGGAGTCTCATTTGGTGTCTTCTATGGGATTTTAATTGGCATGAGTGATATATGATTTTTGACATGCTACTTATCTTATTTACTTCGCCTGTGTTAGAAACATTTTTAAAAGAAAGAGCAAAAGATGAGATTAAGACTTTTGGTTGATGAATAAATATGAGGAATTTAAGAAAATACGGTGATTTCTTATTTATGACATTTCATGGTTGATGAGCTCGAAGTATGATTCTGGGCGGCCTGTTTATCGACTTTGGGCTACACTTTTATATTCCCCATTGATAAGCTCGAGGTGTGAATTCCGGGAGGCCCGATAATACATATTCTGGGTTTTTATTTTGATGTTGATGAGCTCGAGGTTTGATTTTTGGAGGCCCTTTTATTGATGAGCTCGACGGTTATTCCGAGCGCTTCATGATACTTTTTGGGGATATTAAGCCATATCTACTAGTTTACATCTGTGTATTCTTTAGGTATTTTGTGAGTTGTGATTATTAATGTGAATACATGATTGGTTGGATTTACATGACTATTGTATGATCTTCCCGCACCCTTTTTCCCAAAATCATAGTTTTATGCTTCTCCCCTGTTATTATTAGTATCATCATGTTGCTTATTATATATTTATTCTTTTTGAGCCCGGTCAACCTATGATGCCTACTAAATACCCCGTGTTTTGGTACTCATACTGCACTTCTGCATCTTTTTGATACAGCTCTCAGTTCGAGCCACCCCTAGCGCATACCTAATCATCTGTAGTTGTGCCAGATCCAGATTGTGGTGAGCTCCCGGCGTTCAGAGACGTGCTACCTCCTTTCTTTTGTACTGACTACTATTTTGTATTTTGGGATATTCAATTCTGTATTGTATATATATGTTGTAAGATTTTGTACTTAGTAGCTCCTGTATAGGTGACACTAGGTCTGAGGTTGGTCTAGTGTCAGTTTGTCATTTTTGGTCACTAGTGGGCCTTTTGTATATTTTGTATCGTATTTACATATCTATACCCTGGCCCGACTTTCCTTTTGTTATGTTCTTCTTGCTTCCACCTTCTTATGTTTTTAATTCTTTATTTAAATCGTGGGTTGACTTCCAGTTGATTTGGGTTTGGCTTGCCTATTCGGGGGTTATAGTAGGCGCCATCATGGCCCGGATTCGGTTCGTGACAGACCAAGGACTTGAACCAAGGTAATACTAGCTATGTATTTGAACCAAGGCTAGTAAGTAGCTATGGACTTAAACCAAGGCTGATAGCGGTGGTGGACTTGAAACCCCAGGAACTTGAACCGAGATTGGATATAACCAAGGGCTTGAACCAAGGTGATACATAATCATGGACTTGAAACACATGCACGGTAGACCAAGAACTTGAACCAAGGTAATAGTAGCTAAGGACTCAAAACAAAGTTAGTAAGTAGTGATGGACTTGAACCAAGGTTGATAACGGTTGTGGACTCGAAGCATTACTAAGTAAGGACAGGGACTCAAACTGGGGCAATAATACCAAGGCAAAGACCTGGACCCCGCTCGGTGGAGTGAATTAGCGACTTGAACCATGAACAGAGGCGAGTCGTGAGAATTAGGATTAGCGGCCAACCAAGTGTCACGAGAAATACCCCCAATCCGAGTGCCATCAATAAATCACTCCAACCCTAACCACATCTAACCAGAATCAATGAATAGACTTTTGAAACCAAGAACCAAGTGATACGGGAGCAATAGAGAATAGGACATTATGGATGTAAGATTCCAAAGATGTTTACTACCTAGATAAAGCTCAGACTATCAGACTCAAGTCTGCTATATCAGTGTAATGGGAGCTAAGCTATCCGAAACAACGTTGGAGAAGTTCTAAGGCCCTATGACACCAAAATTGCGCAAGTCTAAGGCAACACCAATATAAGCCTAGACTAAGGCTAAACATGCTTCCAAAGACATCAACCAAAGGCACAACACACACCACAAAGTATGGATGATCAATAATAATGGGAGACATGCTTCAACAGACCAAAAAGTCCCCTAAAATAACACCTAGGACATGGATTCTAGAAGTTTAGCATGCTCAATGCCCAAACCCCTCCAAGTTCATACAATTCAGTATACAAATGCCTAATCATACTATTTAAAGAGAGCTCCAACTCAAGGAATGGGAGCTTTTCCCTTCCAAATGACCTCTGAATGCTGCCACGCTATCAAAAATAGAATCACAACATTAGTACAGTCGTTTTGACACTAAAATTATCGAATTCAGAGACGAGCCAATTTTAGAATCAAAATTAAAAATTGTGGAACCCGCTCCATAACTCATAGAATTGACTCTAAAAATAAGTTCTAAAAAATACCCTTAGCTTATTTTCAAAGAAGAAACACAATTCACACACAAAAATCAGCTACAACAACACATGCAACACAATCCCAGGGTTAAGCTAGAAAAATAAAAAGGGACAACATTTAGGGACAGTGAATTACCAAAAATGAAGTTCCCACGATCAAACAAAATTCACCACTATGTTTATTGCGGAAAACCCCACAACTTAGCCCTAAGAATCGCTAAAAAATGAGCTATAATGGTCAAGAAACAGGACCTCAAAATTCAACACAATTCCAACTCGAAAATGTCAAAGGAAACAGTTGATTTCAAAATTTTACCTCACACGAAGCCTCCCCTCCAAATTCTGAGCTCACCAACAGAATCTTCATGAAATTTTCTTGAAGTTAGACCCTTGAATCGCCATCATTAAGCACAAAACAAGTAATATATTGCCCCCATCAACTATGATACAAAGCTGAAACACATGGCGTTTTAACCAAAGTGATAGGAAAAAATGACCTTCGTGAACGCGGCCTAAGTGGCCCGAGAATGCGGAGGTTAGGGGGATTGACCATCGCGAACGCGACCTGAGGTCTGCAAATATGGAGGCAAAGGGATCAGTCCTCTACGAATGCATCCCAGACCCCGCGAACGTGGAAGGTAAAGACCCAAGCCTCTGCAAATGCGGCCAATGGCTTGCGATCGTGGAGAGGAATTCCTCCTACACCAGATATCAACTGAAATGCTGATTTTCACCAAGTTCAAATACTGCCACGGGGTGCTCAGAATTTATTCAGAATCCTATACGTGCAAATGAGATATGCTACCCCACCAAATTTGACATTTCAAACTCAATTGCACAGTCGAAATTTCCATACGAGGTCGTTACGACTAAAAGTGAATCCCAAACTCAAGTGTCATTTTTAGCCTAATTCTAAAATGGTCCTCAGAATTAGATCAAAAGCCTCGGTAAGCAAACTCGATATTTCAAAATTACCCGCCCTATCAGAATTTTTCATCCAAGCGCGTTTTCTAAAAATGTTGACCAAAGTCAATCATAGGCTAAATTTCAAAGGCAAAGTCGCCAAATGGCCCCCAACTCGTACCGATTACCTCGATACTCATGTCGACATGCTACGAGTATAATTTAGCCAGTTCAAAGCTGATCGAACCGTTAGAATATTTTTGTGAGGTCGTTTTCCTAAAGTTATGATCAAAGTCAACTTTTTTAGTTATAAAAGCTCCAAAATGGGGAAACGGGCCTAAAGTCCAAATGAACGACTAGGCGACTGAACATTCAGTGCCAGCAAGTCATAAATGACTTGGAATCGCTAGAGGAACACTCTAAACGATGAAGTGAATGTTTTATTTCTAAAATGACCTGGAGGGTCATTACAATTGTGTTTTCCGATGACATTTTGAATTATTTTATATTTTTGTACAAGACTTATTATCCTCCATAATTGTTTCTTCGCCAAAGTTTGGCCGAGATCTGGCCAAAAAACCTTTCTCTGGAGGCCATTTCTTTAACTGCTTCGTTTACATCGTGAACTGCTAATTCACAATTTTTTTGGATCGTCTTATTTTTATTTTTTATTTTTTCTCTGATAAATGTTGATTTGTGTTTGCTTCATGATTGCTACTCTATTTTGACCATAATTTTATTGTTTTTGATTTATTTAAATTGATTCATACACTTTTCTACACAAAAACATTCAGTGAGTTATGTAGTTGCAGTTTGGTTATTGCTTGTTAGTTTTTGCATGTTACTTTATATTCATAATTTTTTAGTCATATTAATTTTTTATTATGAATTACTGTGAAATTGACCTATGAAGAATTTTTTGTCGATTTCCAACATCTCCCATGTACATAAGACATGTTTTATTTTTGAGCTTTTATTTCTTTCATTTATTTTGTATCGTGTTAATTCATTACTAAAATTTTTACCCAGTATTTTATAGGTACCAAGGTTGGTTCCCAAGAAATATATTCGAATATATTTTTAAATTATTTATTACGATTTATGTATATTATTGATGATAGTTGTGTCTCAGATTAATACTTTCTTTCTTATTTATACATATTTTTTTTATTATAATTATTATTATTATAAATATACTTGTGAAAATATTGTTGATTTCTTTCTCAATTGTAAAAATGAATTCAGCCGACACTCATTGTTGTGGATTCTAAAGGGTGTTAATTTTATTTCTTCGAAATAACTTGAACCCTTACCTAAAATATAATTGGTTTCGTAGACTATTTTGTTAAATAATTAATAGGTTTCCTAATTTTTCTAAAATTTGGTGGCAACTCCTAAACTCTAAATTCTTTTAAAAAATAATTAATTAAATTATTTTTTGAGTCCCACAATATTGTGCCTTATTTGTAAAAATAGAAAAGTCAACAACCCCACAATAACTCATCCAAACCAATTTGCAAACCAACAAACCCACCAACTTAATAGAGACAAGGGAAGAGGCTCACCCCTTCTGAACTCAATGTAAAAAGATTAAAAGGCTTATTTACTTATGTGATAAAAAGTTCATTCATAGTCATAAGTGCAAGTTCATTAAACAACTTTATTTACTAGAACCCTGAGGACCCTCCGCAATTGTGCATGATTGAGGTGGACAAGAGTGACACACTACCACCAACATAAATTGGTGAGATGATGGTCGATGTTATTGAATTGATACCTTTAGAACCTGGTGTTGTTTCTTTCAATGCCCTAAAGCGTATTGTAGATTACCATAATTTGACAGTAATTGGTTATAGAAAAGATGCCAAGCAGTGTATTCATTGATTTCGGAAGCATAGTGGCCACTAATCAAATTTATATTAGATTAAAATGGTAATGGGAGAAACTATTTTTACATTTGATTTGTTGGTGCTGCCTCTAGGATCATGTGATTTTATTTTCAGAATTCAATGTTTGACAACCATTAGAGCTATCATTATGAATTTAAGTAAGCTGACCACGTAGTTTAGATATGAGGGAAGGGATCACATGCTGAAGGGTGAGACCACTATGTTTAAAACAGTGGATGCAATCCCTTAACAAGATGATTGAGTGTGATTCTTAATTATTCATAGTCAATGTGTTCTCCATCAGAGGTACTGAAGAGAGATCAACATTGGATCATGAAATTCAGAAATTGCTAAAGGAATATAAATTGATGTTCTCTAAACCTACTAGACTCCTACCCTCTAGAGGCCCCTTTGATCATAAAATTCCTCAAAAGGGTGGTAGCAATCCCATAAACCTCAAGATATACACGTACTCTGCTAGCCATAAAGACATTTTTAAAGGGCTCATCGAGAAAATGTTAGAGCAAGGTATTGAGAAACCTATTTCTAGTCCCTATGCCACTCATGTAGAATTGGTGAACAAGAAGGACGGATTTTGAAGGCTTTATGTTGACTATAGGGATCTAAATAAGTTGACCATTAGGGGAAAATTCTCAATACCTATAATAAAGGAATTATTTGATAATCTAAGAGGTTCATAGATTTATACTAAGTTGGATCTCAGATTAGGCTATCACCAGATAAGAGTAGTTGGATCTCAGATCAGACTATCATTAGATAAAGAGTTGATGGTGCAGATGTGGCCAAAACAACTTTTAGAACCCATTCAGGACATTATGAATACTTGGTAATGCCCTTTGGTCTTACCAAAGCCTTATTGTCATGACCCAAGCTAGACCCTAGGTGCGATACAATTATTAGAATCCCGAGGGACCCCAGCCAAGCCTCTTAGCATATCATACATAAGCATACATAAGGTACTTAAAGCAACAAAGCTAAAACATAGATGCGAAAGTAAAGTGTCAAAATAGGAAAGACCCAATAAAAAAGAACAAGTCTAAAACTTGAAATAAAAGGATAACATCCAACATTCCTCTACTAAAATAAGGCTCGAAATGGACCGGAACGAAAACTACCAGACCGGTTTTATCGGATTCGAAACCGAAATTGATTCCATTAACCAGTTCCAATTACCAGAACTAGGTCTACCGGTACATTTCCATGGTTTCGGTCCGTTCCTATATATAACGGTTTTGAATCGAATCGAACCGGTACCGAAACCGGGTCATTACCCTTTTTTTATTTTTTGAAATATTTAAAATATTATTTAAATATTTATTAATAACTCATTAAATATTATAAGTTAACTTAATATTATATTATTACAAAAAGTTTGTAACTTTTTATAAAACTTTCAATTTGAAACTTGTAACTTGTAAGAATTGTAATTTATTTAAAGTTTAAGTTTAAAGTTTAAACTTTAAACTTTAAACTTTATAGTTTAAACAATAAAAAGTAGTAACAATATGAACTTTAAATTTAATTTTGTAGTAGGCTAATGTTAAAAAGAATTGTTGAAAATTGAACTTTATGATGAGTTGCACACTTGCATTAAATAAAAGAATATTTTTTTAAAAAAATAAAGGCGAATAGCTATTTTACAATACTAGAAAGAGTACCTAATCTATGCAGCCACATTCTAGGAAGGGTTCTGTTTCAACTCGGTCTCAATATTATACTAATATCTGTAATTTCCGAAATATTGTTTTCTTAAATATTTTATCATTTCTTAGAAAACATTATCTGGAACTTGTATTTGTCGTTTTTCTTCCACTGCTTCCATGCCATCATCACTATTTTCTTCAAGTATTTCATATATTTCATCTTCTACTTGACTGGATAATATTGGTGGTCTATAATTCTGTCTTTCGACATTAATCCGACCTCTAAACACCATCAATATTTCTAAACTATCTTTTTCTAATTAATATCGATGTTCTCCAATTTAAAATTTCATCGCCCTGAAAGCTTGATCCGAAGCAACCGATGATACTTGAATCGCTAGCACATCTAGAACAACTCTAGCAAGGTTCCGAAATTGTTCTCCACGATTCCTGCACCCTTGTAGGAGTTGAGGTTGTCTATGCTTATCCCTGATCTTTTCCAGTCCCTAATTAATATATTCATTAAAATTGTTATTGTTAAAAGTTTCAAGACAAAGATAAGCATCCATCATATCATCTATATCATCTTTTCTAGGTCTACGAGATGGAAGTACAAATGGTGGAACATTTATTTCCATGGCTCTATATGTATCATACCGTTTTTTAGCTTTTATTATTATGCTACTTTTACAATCTTCAACATTAGGAATTTCATCAGGTTGAATTTCTAAATTAGCATAAATATTTTCAACCATTTTTTCAACACCTTTTAATGTATAAGATGGATTAAATAAAGTAGTAGTCAAATAAATTTGAGGAATAGGAAAAAAATATTTTTTGAATTTTTCAATCATAAATTCAATTGATTCTCTAAACTTATCTTTTATTTTATATTTTGTAAATGTCACGACCCAAGTCTAGGACCTAGATGTGACACGGCGAATGAGATACTCGGAGGTACCTCACCCAAGCCTCTTAGCATTCATTAAGCATTCCATTGGTAATGGTAAACAATAATAGGAGGAAATACAAAAAACATTTTCTATTTCGTGTCCAAACATACCTCAACTAATAGACTTGGCGAGGGCTAAGACACGTCCCTAGCTCACCCTCAAATTAAGTGTCAAGAAATGCCTTAATAAAAGTCTTACTATTCTACATAACATAAGCTTAGAATAAAAAGGATGTTGTTCCCGAAAACATGAGAACTCACCACAAGCAATCTTCAAACTAATTTGAGATAGCCACGTGGAGGAGGTCGAAGAGCGATGTCGCTCCCTACATGGTGATATCATGTAGGCAAAAGTATGCGTTAGTACTTTGAATGTACTAAGTATGTGAGTATGCTATGAAAGGGAGAACGTAAGTAAGCAATATGCATAAGTGAATGCATGCGTTAGACATCATCATATGAAACCTTAAAATATTCATTTTTTTGTGGGGAAGTGACCATAACCGACTTTTAAGACCATGCGAGCTATTACATGGAATCCAACATAAGCCCCTACGTTGGCACGAGGAGTCTATTTACCAGGTAGAACTCCATTCAGATTACATTCAATTACTTAACATTTGGTGGCTACAAAGACCTAGACGACAAGGGCTCCTATGGTGGCACATAGTTAATGCAATATGAGACTTTACTTAAGAACCCATTAGGTTGAGTTCCCATCTACATGCTACATTCAGTGCTAGGTAAAATCCCATGGTATAACATTTATATATCATAATAACATAAGAATTGTATAACTTTAGACATCAACTCATCATCGGTGGAATAGCTCATTAAAACCTTTGGTTTATAATATCGTCATAACTACCATGCCCTATTTACCTTCTACTAATGAACCTTGATTTATAAGAAAATTAGGTCTACAATCAGTGATGGCATTCCGGGTACCATGCTAATCGGACCTTCCATTTTGGAAAAATGTTCAAAAGCATTGACGGCCTATAGGGATGTCATACATTTCATTTGATTCAATGTGAGAATTGTCCTTTCACATTGAAACCTTACTTTGGCTAAGAAGCCCTTTCATCAATCAATTATTTCATAAAGACTCCCCTTCATAAGCATTTACTTCATAACATTCATTGGAGTCAAACTTCATTTCAACTTTACTTTATCGTAGGAAACTAGGTGGGTTCATTTCAAAAAGAGACCTTCAAATACATTTAAAGGATACTTGTATGCATGAGAATGATATGAATGCATCCAATAAAACTTCTTAAAAACAACCCACCATATGCTCTTTAAAACTACCTTTCAAACCTTCATATAAGAACATTGATAAATAATCCATTTCATGTAAATAAGAATCAACATAAGTCAATATAGATAAATAACTTCAAGTATTCAAGAATCTGTATATTTGAAATCGTAGTATGAAAATCCATAAAAAAAACTCATCACTTAAAATTAAGAGTCAATATATCAATTTAAACATAATAAGCTTCACGTATACCATAATATATGCATTTTGAATCATCATGTAAAAGCCCATAAGGATTCACCATTTAAAATTGATATACTAAGTTGAGAAAATATTTGGGCTCCATCGATGGAAGAACCCATGGATGAAAACCCACATACTTTGAGATGTCAACTCTTGAATGAAAAACTTGACAAGAAATGGACACTTAATCTTCTTGGAGATGGAGGAAGAAAGCTTGAGAGGAACTTGAGAGGTTAGGGCTTTTTTGTTCTTAGAGTATGAGTGAGAGTGAATGAGTGTAGAAGACTTAGGGGTCTCTTAAATAGGTGGAATATGTCTTTAAAATGACCTCACTTTGGATACAACAAAAGAAATTACTAAAATGACCCTAAAATCTAGAAAATGGGCTAAAAACCCTGTTGGCGCGTCGCGCCAGCACCCAAACTACTGAGGCTAGTTTCGGGTGCTATAGTGGCGTCTGGTGCCATTGCAGCGCCAGGCCTGAAATTTCTACAGTGATAGTCTATAGTAAAATGGTCATAACTTTGGACTCCGAACTCGGAATGAGGCAAACTCGGTGGAGTTGGAAAGAGAACTCAAAAACCTTTAATTTGATACATGGTCCACCCAATTCTTTATATTCTAGGAAATATGGTGGTTTGAACTTGACCCTTATATGAACTCATTCGGAAACTTAGCCGAGACGAATTCTTTGGACTTGGCTTGATTTTAGGGATCCCTTATGACCCTAAATCACATATAATACCCTTCAATTACTTAAGAATTGATCCTAACTCATATATTCAACTATAGGTCATCGAGTTCGACCTTATACGCATAAGAAGAATGATTCGGGTCTTGGCATAGAAATTTTTGGGGTGTTACAATATCTCCCCCTTGGGATCATTCGTCCTCGAATGAGAATCATTAGCATAGGAGGGAACATGTCATGAGGACTAGCAACCCAACATATGTACAATGACACTTGAAATGCATCATACATGAAATCTTTAAACTTAAACTTAAAACATAGCTTTAAAATTCAACTTCATGAACATGCATGCATATGAGGACTTTGGAAAACTAAAACATAGGAGTCTGAAACACTTGAGCATGGATAACTTATTATCTTATACTTGAGTAGAATGAAAAAGATGAGGGTAATATTTCATCATATCCGTTTCCACTTCCCATGTAGCGCTTTCAACTTGTTGATTTTTCCAAAGGACTTCGATGGATGGAAATTTCCTATCCCTCAATTTCTTGACATGCCGATCTAGGATTTCAACCGGAACCTCTTGATAGGTCAAATTCTCTTTAACATTCACCATCTCCAAAGGCACATGGAGCTAGGATCTCCCGCATATTTCCTCAACAATGACATATGAAACACCAAATGAAAGAAGGCTAACTCCAATGACAAATCACATTCATAGGACACCTTAACAAAAAGCCTTAGGACCCTATAACTCTATAGGAAGATCTATTCCAAGAGTTCTACCCCTTACTACCATATTTCGCAAACCTCAAGACCTAATAATGAAACATCCAATACATCATACATTCACTCCTATGCCATCAACATTATATTCAAGCCTAGTGCTATAACCACTCTAATACACTCATTTGAAACCCTTAACGAGAAGTCATCAATAGCCTACTACCATCACTCGTATACCTCCAACCACACTCTCAAGCCTACTATTCTAACAACTTTATGCCTCCCTTGAAGTCATAATAATCTAAGAATTTTCTTGCCTACCTTAGCATCTCTACATCCACATTTTCATTAAATCATACCAAGAGAAGACCAATATACTCTTACCTATCTATTTCACACAACAAGATCCCGTCTATCTCTTTCTCTACGTCCATAGCCTTAAATGGAACAAGCATGCCAACATCATCACTATATGGGACAACCACTCCCTCTCTATCTATCATGACTCATCTAATATCATTAACATTAGAACAAACAACTGACCTTGATAACTAGGTACTCCATCTCCCCCTTGGGAAAATACTTCTACTTTCTTATCTCCCACCAATTCCTTCAACTTTACCAATGATGGATCAAGGTCTTATTTTACTTAACGTCTACAACAAAAGACGATTCAGACCGAATTTGTACTACCATACTCAGAATCACTCAACCTTACCCCCAATCTAGCCAACCGATGAATATCCCTGACAACTCCATCTCCCATTTATCAATATGAGCCACACTCCTTATAAACACCCTACTAAGTGCACCGGCCACACATTGGCCTTACTCGGATAAGAATACACATTCATGTCATAAAAATCATTAGCCACGGGATCCAACTCAAGAAAGGAATCTCGGAGTTGACATCCCTAACCCACATAATATGATAAATACAACCCTTAAAATCAACTTTTGGGCTTAAGACAAAAAAAAATGAACCTACCCTAAGCTACTGAATCATAACCCTTCCATTCTAGAATAAACACATTTGGGAATTGAAACTTGACTCAATGAGTTCAACAATCTATAAAAGCAAAAGGTGCATGCAACCAATCCATACCAATCATTACCATTTCAAAAAGAGAATTCACACTTATAGGATGAAGTACCACGCTAAGTTTAGGGACCCATAGAGGGGTAGGGCTGAGATCGTCGACAACTATCCTTATTATTTTTTGCAACCCATGGACAATGCCTCAACTTATGATCTCGCCCCACAACCAAAACATACACCCGAACCATCTAAATAATCTCTCAGATGGTACTTTCCCCACTTGTAGCAACCCTCCTTACCGGTCATGAATTCTCCTTGGTAAGTCCTACCATACCTCTCGCTAGGAGGAAAGGGACGTCTTTCCTTGTTAGGCCTAGACGCCGGGGTATTAGCACAAGACAAACCACTATCGGTCTACGCCCCTTTGAAGTTCCTATATTTCTTCCTTATAGCATTCCTTTTGTTCACCCATTTCCTTTTGTTACTACCCGCGCTCATAGGAGTCACCTTTTGTCTATTTAACTGAATGGTCATAGTTCGATCCAATAACACGATGGCATCATGAAATTTTGCATTAGTCACTTTTTCGTCTAGAGGGTCATTAGGTATTTGTTCCCCATTAGCATCAACCCCTCCTTGAACTGGAGCCTCCGGAATTGGAGTAACTCGGTCCTTGATAGCATCTAATTGCTCTAGGTAAAGGTACTCTTCTTCTAGGTACTATCTAGAGAAAATGAAACAATTCGTTAGATAAGGGAAGTCTTAGGACAACTCTAAGGCACGATGTGAATCATGAAGGAAGTGAAACTTTCCTAAACTCCTCATAGTCTCCTATTCATAATTGTGGCGTGCTTCACAACCATTAACAAGATCCAATTTGACGTGGTATGTTGGACTCCAAAGACCATTTAAAAACCTCGTGCTCTGATACCAAGTTTGACATGACCCAAGCCTAAGGCCTAGATGTGACACGACGAACGAGACACCCAAAGGTACCTCACCCAAGCCTCTTAGCATTCATTAAGCATTTTATTGGTAATGGTAAACAATAATAGGAGGAAATACAAAAAACAATTTCTATTTTGTGTCCAAACATACCTCAACTAATAGACTTGGCGGGGGCTAAGACACGTCCCTAGCTCACCATCAAATTAAGTATCAAGAAATGCCTTAATAAAAGTCTTACTATTCTACATAACATAAGCTTAGAATAAAAAAGATGTTGTTCCCGAAAACATGGGAACTCACCACAAGCAATCTTCACACTAATTTGAGCTAGCCACGTGGAGGAGGTCGAAGAGCGACGTCGGTCCCTACATGGTGATATCATATAGGCAAAAGTATGCGTTAGTACTTTGAATATACTAAGTATGTGAGTATGCTATGAAAGGGAGAACGTAATTAAGCAATATGCATAAGTGAATGCATGCATTAGACATCATCATATGAAACCTTAAAATATTCATTTTTTGTGGGGAAGTTACCATAACCGATATTTAAGACAATGCGAGCTATTACATGGAATCCAATATAAGCCCCTATGTTGGAACAGGGAGACTACTTGCCAGGTAGAATTCCATTCAGATTACATTCAATTATTTAATATTTGGTAGCTACAGGCCTAGCCGATAAAGGCTCCTATGGTGGCACATAGTTAATGCAACATGAGACTTTACTTACGAACCCCTTAGGTTGAGTCCCCATCTACATGCAACATTCGGTGCTAGGTCAAATCCCACAGAATAATATTTATATATCATAATAACATAAGAATTGTATAACTTTAGACATCAAATCATCATCGGTGGAATAGCTCATTAAAATCCTTGGTTTATAATATCATCATGACTACCATGCCCTATTTATCGTTCTACTAATGAACCTTGATTTATAAGAAAATTAGGTCTATAATCAGTGATGGCATTCCGGGTACCATGCTAATCGGACCTTCCATTTTGGAAAAATATTCAAAAGCATTGACGGCCTATAGGGATATCATACATGTCATATCATAACCTTAAATATTTCATTTGATTCAATGTGAGAATTGTCCTTTCACATTGAAACCTTACTTTGGCTAAGAAGCCCTTTCATCAATCAATTATTTCATAAAGACTCCCCTTCATAAGCATTTACTTCATAACATTCATTGGAGTCAAACTTTATTTCAACTTTACTTTATCATAGGAAACTAGGTGGGTTCATTTCAAAAAGAGACCTTCAAATACATTTAAAGGATACTTGTATGCATGAGAATGATATGAATGCATCCAATAAAACTTCTTAAAAGCAACCCACCATATGCACTTTAAAACTAAATTTCAAACCTTCATATAAGAACATTGATAAATCATCCATTTCATGTAAATAAGAATCAACATAAGTCAATATAGATAAATAATTTCAAGTATTCAAGAATCTATACATTTGAAATCGTAGTATGAAAATCAATAAGAACTCATCACTTAAAATTAAGAGTCAATATATCAATTTAAACATAATAAGCTTCAAGTATACCATAATATATGCATTTTGAATCATCATGTAAAAGCCCATAAGGATTCACCATTTAAAATTAATATAATTAGTTGAGAAAATATTTAGGCTCCATGGGTGGAAGAACCCATGCATGAAAACTCACATACCTCGAGGAGTCAACTCTTGAATGAAAAACTTGAAAAGAAATGGAGGCTTGATCTTCTTGGAGATGGAGAAAGAAAGCTTGAGAGGAACTTGAGAGGTTAGGGCTTTTTTGTTCTTAGAGTGTGAGTAAGAGTGAATGAGTGTAGAAGACTTAGGGGTCTCTTAGATAGGTGGAATATGTCTTTAAAACAACCTCACTTTGGGTACAACACATGAAATGACTAAAATGACCCTAAAATCTGGAAAATGGGCTAAAAACCCTGCTGGCGTGGTGCGCCAGCACCCAAACTACTGAGGCTAGATTCGGGCGCTATAGTGGCACTGGGCGCCACTGTAGTGCCAGGCCTGAAATTTATGCAGTGATAGTCTATAGTAAAATGGTCATAACTTTTGACTTCGAACTCGGAATAAGGAAAACTCAGTGGAGTTAGAAATAGAACTCAAAAATACCTTTAATTTGATAGGTCATGGTACATCCAATTCTTTATATTCTAGGAAATATGGTCATTTGAATTTAACCCTTATACGAACTCCTTCAGAAACTTAGCCGAGATGAATTCTTTGTACTTGGCTTGGTTTTAGGGATCTCTTATGACCCTAAATCACATATAATACCCTTCAATTACTTAGGAATTGATCCTAACTCATATATTCAACTATAGGTCATCAAGTTGGACCCTATACGCATAAGAAGAATGATTCGGGTCTTGGCATAGAAATTTTTGGGGTGTTACAATATCTCCCCCTTGGGATCATTCGTCCTCGAATGAGAATCATTAGCATAGGAGGGAACATGTCATGAGGACTAGCAACCCAACATATATACAATAACACTTGAAATGCATCATACATGAAATCTTTAAACTTAATCTTAAAACATAGCTTTAAAATTCAACTTCATGAACATGCATGCATATGAGGAGTTTGGAAAACTAAAACATAGGAGTCTTAAACACTTGAGCATTGTTAACTTAGTATCTTAGATATATTTAACACACTTGAACCATGTTAGAAACTCCTACAGATTCTTCCGGTAGCAGTGTACCTCTTTTTTTATCCCTATTACTAGCATGTAGATAAGCAAATTCTTTATTACACACATCTCAAATACGTACTAAGTCGCTCCATCCCCCCATGTGTTCCTGTAGTCAAATAATTCATCACTTTCTTATATTTAATGCATTAAGCAGTAGTTTTTTCTGCATTTTGTACCAAAAATTGCCAAACTATAGATATTTTAATACGTACGGTCGTGGCCTTAGAAAATGTAAGTAAACAGGGAAGATCACTTTGTTGCAGTAAATCTATAGCTGGACTAGTAGGGGTGTCATCTTCTTCATGTTCTTGTATTTCTACTTCTTCCTCTAATTCTTCCTCAAAATTAGTATAACATCTATTCAATGTCTCATGGTCTATTTCATTTTCAGAATTAAAATCTATAGGACTTGGACATGATATAAAAGAGGTTTCATCAACGTGAGTATAATCATCGGTATTAATTCTAAATCTAGGTAGCAATTGTCTAGAACTACTTTCACCCCTACTAGTAGATTTTTTCTTGGCGGATATTGGTTATTTTCCTTTTCCACTATTTTTTTGTGAATTCATATTTAAATTTTAAAATAATTAAAATATAATAAAAACAAGAAATATAAATATAACAAAAAAATATAGTAACTTAATAGATAAACAAATAAAGAGATTAAAGTTAGAACAAATGATCCGAACTCTTTGTGTAAAACAAGACGTATAAACAAAAGCGAGAGATGCCAATTGAAGCTTGAAAATTACTTCAAAAAAATCTCCGAACTCCAATTAACAAATAGCACAAATATAAATTTTATAATCAAGTAATCAACAAGAAGATTTGAGAATTTAGAGAATTTGTAACATGTTAATGAAATATTTTGTGAATTTGTGAGAAAAATAGAAGAAATGCGATATATTTATAGTATTAGGGGGTTAAGGGGTAGGGGTGTGTTATGGGGGAGGGGTGACTAAAAGTAGCCGTTAGTTCCCCCTCCCCCCACCAACGTTCATAATTGCTGCCAAAAAGGCAAAAAATGGCTCTTACCCATTCAAAAATTTTTAAAAAAGGCTCAATAATTATCGTTAAAATCGGTCTGAAACTGGGGCAACCTAGTAAGAACCCGGGATCCGTACCAGTACCCATTTAGGTACCATATATTACTAGTACTTACTGGGTCAACTTGTACCGATTGAACCGAAGTTCGAACCGAAATCGAAATCAGTTCGAAAAGGAGAAAAATTAGTCTGCTGCAACCCTTATACTAAACTAGATGGGGGCGTAAGACATGCTTCTAACTCACCCATGACATCATATGAAAAGTCATAAGAACGATAAAATATAAAAGTCTTGTCCTCGAAGCATAACAATTCACTAACTATATAAAAGTAAAGCTCAACTCTAGTCACGAGTGGGAGGTGCGCGATGATCGTCCGACCCTACATTATGATACAATGTGGAAAAAAAGTATGCATTAGTACATGGAATGCACTAAGTATATGAGAAGTATGCATGAATAATGAATATAAGACATAATCAATATGAAACATGAGATGCATGACCAATATCTTAAAACATGAGTAAAATCTTAAAAACCTTCAAACATCATAATCAAATGGTCAATGCATGAAAATATTATCATGAGAACTTTTATTCCTTTTCATATACCTTGATTTGGGATAGGACCTTAACTGATGTATAAGACCATGACAGCTATAACAAGGAATCTGATGTACTCCCAAATTGAGAAGCGGGAGGTTACATTGCTAGGGTAGAATTTGTGATGGTACTTCCTCTATCATGGTGCTATTTGTGGATCCACTACCTACGCTATGCTGGTCCTTTAAACCTACGCGGACAGTATAGTTAGGGACTAAAGGTTGCTACTAGGATCTCCTTGGGTAGCTACTATGGCTACGTGATCGAATCCCATCTTAAAGTCCTCTTGGCTCTTAGTTATTATCCCAACAGAATTTCATGAAAACATATTCATTAACATCATTAGGAAAGAAAATAAAATATATCAATCCTCATCGTAAGAAAATCTTAAGAATATCTCATTAACATGATAGATTCATAGGAATCCGTGAGTTTGTGAGAATGTCTTTTCACCTTTTTAACATCAATATGTGAGAACTACCTTATGACACTATAACTTCCTGCTTAAAACATCATTCATAATCTTTCATGAGTCATTCATAAACCTTGATAGTCATTCATAAAGCTTTCATTGAAATCACTTGAAATTCATGATCATAGTTCCTTAAAAACATACTTGACATAGCATATAACATGGGTCATTGAAATTCAACTTGAAATCATGCAATATGATATGAATTATGCATAATTTGATAAATATCATAAGATATATCTTGAGTAGGATGACCCAATGCATATTCATGAAACTAGGGCTTTTTTAAAAAAGAAGAATTTATAAGAGAGTTTGAGAAGAAGCTTGGAACTCCATTGGTGAAAGGACCCACGGATGAATTCCCACATACCTTACACCATAGGACCCCTAAATTACAATGAATTAATGTCTTGATCCTGATTTTTCTCTTGAATTACTTGAGGAAGAAGAAGACTCTTGGGAGGAAACTTTAGAGAGAAGATTTTGAATTTTGAGTGATTGGGTGAGAATGAGAGGGTTAGAAGGGCTTCGGGTAGTTAATAGAATAGAGTAAAATCCTAAAAACCATTCACATTCATTAGTGAGATCATAGGGACAAGACTAAAACACCCTAAATTAACTGAATTCGAGCACCTGCATAGAAGGGTCTTCACGGACCGTGTACCCCTTTACGATCTGCAAAGGGTCTTGTCAACTTGAAGAGGACTTTTGATCTGAGGGGTTCACCCTCCACGAGCCACATCAAGGCTCGTGAAGAGCTCCACATCCAATGTTGGTGGTCATGGTGAGGAGTGTGACTTGTGGTTTGAAGGGGGTGACCACCAAAGAGGTCACCATGAATGAAAAATACACCGGAAATGCATAAAACATGGAATATTCAATCCCAGGCTAAAACAGGGGTTTAAAACTAATTTCATGAACACCAATGCATGAGAAAATATGAGAACGACTGAAACACATGGATTTAAATGAGTGGACCATGAAGGAACTTACTACCTTATCTAGGAACAAAAGAAAAGCGATGAGTATATCATGACATCATATTAGCTTCGACTTTCCATGTAGCACCTTCAACCTCTTGGTTCCTCCATAGAACTTTAACTGAAGCTACTACCTTGTTTCTTAGCTTTCTAAATTGACGGTCTAGTATCTAGACTGGAACCTCCTCATATGAAAGAATCTTTTTCACACAAATGCTGTCAAAAGGCACAATTAAGCTAGGATCACTAACAAATTTCTTTAACAAATACACATGAAACACCGGATGCACCGATTCCAACTCAGAAGGCAAATCAGACTCATATGTCACCCTGCCAAGCCATTTCAAAATCTAATATGGACCTACATAGTGAGGACTAAGCTTTCCTTTCTCGCCAAAATGCACCACACCCTTCATGGGTGAAATTTTCAAGTGGACCTAATTATTAACCTCCAATTCAAGCTCCTCTCCTCATATCTATATAGGACTTTTGTCGAATCTAGAAAGTATTAAATCTTTATCTAATAAATCAAACCTTCTCGATAGCCTCACGTACCAATTTGGGTCCTGTCTAGGCAATTTCACCAATTTCGAACTAACCAATAGAATATTTACACCTAATATCATATAAGGCCTCAAATGGGGCCATCTGAATGTTGGAATGGTAACTATTATTATAGGAGAACTCTATCAGTGGAAAATGATCATCCAGTTACCTTTCAAATCAATGGCATAGGCTCTCAACATGTCCTCTAAGGTCTAAATGGTACGTTCGGCCTGACCATTCACTTGAGGATGAAAAGTTATACTAAGCTTAATTTGAGTACGAAGATCCCTTTGGAAATATCTCCAAACTGAGACGTAAACTGAGTACCTTGGTTTAAAATGAAAGACAATGGGACACCATGAAGTTTAACCAACTCTCTAATATACAATCTAGCATAGTCCTCAGCTGAATAAGAAGTTTATTAAAAAGGACATGAGCTGATTTGGTCATTCGATCAATGATCACCCAAATCAAATTATGTTGCCTACGGGTATGAGGCAAACCTATAATACAGTTTATATTCAAGGCTTCCTACTTCCAAGTAGGAATCTCAATTCTTGAGCCAAACCTCCCAATTTTTTATACTCAACTTTCACTTATTGACAATTAGGATATTTAGCCACAAACTCTGTAATATCCTTCTTCATGTCATTCTACCAACACACTTCCCTCAAATCATAATACATCTTTGTGGAACCCGGGTAAATTCCCTTAATCCATCAACATTGGAAACGCACAATCGGCCTTGCCACTGATGGCTTCCCATCTCCAATGAAAAATTGATTATCAAGATCCTCACTGGCCTTGGATCTGAATTTTGAGAAATTTCAACTTCTATCCATGCTCGAGATTCGGCAATTCCCTGTGAAGAACTATATGAAAAACTAATTGATCATGAGCTTTTCCTTCTGCATGAGGAAGCTAAAAGGGCGCCTTCTATTTCAATCACTGCCAACATTGCTCAAGGGACTACTTCCACTCCTACCCATCAGGGCTCCACCAATAACCAGAACAACAATCAATGATCAAATGTGCAAAATCAGCAAAATCATAATCCATCTAGGCGTAACAATCATCAACCTTAGCGTAACAATCAATAACATCAGTCTTTCAACTACAACCGCTACTGCCAACTTTGTGATGGTAGAGTCACACTGCTTGTGTCTTCTAGACATTCTCTTACAGTCATCTTCAAGCGCGTGCTAATTATGCTACACACCTCTAGAACCAGTCAGCTCCATAGATCGTTGCCTATCATATTGCATCAGACACACAGAGTCTAACCACTATGCAAGACTATCACGGCTCGGAAGAGATTGCCATGGGTAATAGTAATACCATTCCAATCTCTCAGACGGGTAATGTGAATTTTAATGCATCAAATCACCAATTCAAGCTTCAACATATCTTTTCCTCTCCAACCATAAAGAATAGTCTAATATCTTTCTCTAAGTTTTGTCAAAATAATAACATCTATATAGAATTTTTTCATTTCTCTTATCTTGTGAATAATCTGCCTATGTGGGCAACATTGGCTCGCGAATAGAGTAAAAATGGTTTGTATGAGTTCCCATCAGAGGATGTTGATGATAGCCAAAATGCAATGTTGTTGTCTCATACAACCTGTGGTATCAACGATTAGGCCACCCTAATCATCAAGTTTTAAATATGTTTTTACATGACTTTTCCATTCCAGTAGTTGGTTCCAAAACTAATTTTTTTTCATTCATGTTATTCTAATAAAAGCCACATGATGTTTTTTTCCAAAAGTTCTTTGCATAGTGCTTTTCATGACCCGAGACCCCATCCTAGATGTTACCCGAGACCTCATCCTAGATGTTACATGGAACATGAAACTCCATTAGGTCCGAGAGCACCAACCAACCTGCTTAACCTGGATAATCCAATACAAATATCAATTTAAAAACCAATGAAGAAGATAAAGCTCATTTCAAAACCAATTTGACTCTTAATAAGAAAATTGAATCCAACTAACTGTAGGTCTAAAAACCCTATACTAACAGAATAACAATGTCTATGTTGGGACATGTCCCCCGACATACCATGAACATCCAAAGGAAAGACTGGTAATAGAAGAGTCCACTTTCTAGAGGATGGTAAGCTTACCACAACGCTCACTATTGTCCCTGAAAAATCTACTGCTACCCTAAAAAATGAACTTGTGTCTCTGATCCTACATCGTGAAATGATATAGCATCCAAGATGGTGTAACACCCTAAAATTATTTATGCTAAGAATTGAACCATTTATCATATGTGTATAAGCCTGATTCAGGTGACTTTATTGTATATATGTGTTAGGATCAATTCCTAAGTATTTGAAATATATTATATGTGATTTAGGGTCATAAGAGAACTCTAACACTAAGCCATGTTTAAAACATTTCTATCGGCTAAGTTTTTGCATGAGTCTATATAAAGGTCAAGTTCAAATGACCATATCTCTTGGAATATGAAGTTTTAGGTAACCCACGACCTATAAAGATCATGAGTCTTCTTTCCAACGCCATTGACTGTTCATTAATTGGAGTCTGGAGTAAAAAGCTATCACTAATTTACCTGAGACACACCAACCTGGCGGAGGTCCGTGACCAGGTCCACAACATGAAGAGGAAGCAGAACTCACTGCCCAGTTGAATGAAATTTCATCATCGACCGCACAATTTTTGAAAAATAAAGGTATACACTTGAATTACTAAACTTTGATGCACTAATGGACTCCCCTTAGGTCCTAGTGTAAATTGCGTACCCTTTCTGATGAATAAATCTGAAAGGATCGCACTGTTAGAAATATGAGCTTTAGAAACATACATCACCTCAAAATTAAGGCATAGCAAATAAAATTTGAGTAACAAAAGAAGTTTGGATGAGTTTATTATGGACAACCCGATAGAACGGTCTGGAGTATGAAAGAATGGGAAATATTTTCTAAATTCTCATAGCCTCCTCGTTATAAGTCTGGCGCACTACACGCACATTAAAAAGACTCTACTCGATATAATTTCATAGACACCTTAGGACACTTGAACCTTAGGCTCTGATATCAAGTTTGTCACGATCCGAGACTCCATCCTAGAAATGACATGACACCCAAAACCCCTTTAGGCCAAAGAGCACCAACCAACATGCTTAACCCTAGATAATCCAATTTAAATACCAATGCAGAAGATAAGATCCATTTCAATTAATAATTAAAAAAATTCAAAAGAAGAAAACCAATCGACTCTTAATAAGAAAACTGAATCCAACTAATCATAGGTCTATGAAACCTCTACTAACAAAATAACAATGTCTACGTAGGGGCATGCCCCCCCGACCCATGAAAATACAATGAAAACACTAATAAAAGAAGAATCCTCTTTCCAGAGGATGGTAAGCTCAGCATAACGCTAACTGTTGTCCCATAAAGATGTACTGATACCCTAGACCACGAACCTGTGTCTCTGATTCTATATCATGAAATAATGTAGCATCCAAGGACATTCAGAATGACGAGCAGTGGTATTCAACCTAGGGAAAGAACAAACAGTATACATATATATAATCATATATATTATTAAAAGTGGGAAGATCCAAAGTGAAAAGTTGGATTATCATTTTACCCCTCAAGCTAAAATTATTTCTTTAATATTTTATTTATTAAAAATAAACTTATATTACAATAAATATTATTAGAACATTAAATATTTTGCAATGAATTATTTAGTTGATAGACTAAATTTATTGTAGTCTTTTCAATTTCTTGGAGTTACTTTTCCGTATAATACTTATTGTGAATATAAACAATATATTATGCTAAGTGAGCAATATGGTAAGTAAAAAAAACTTCAAAAACAATCATTTAAATATCTTAATAGTATTAAATGTGCTTAAGTGTTTTCCATTTCAATTTCCAATGATGATTAAAATGTTGCATAGCTCAATCAGTCTAGAGCAATGAAATGGTATTAAACTCTATTCTACTATATTTTCTTTACTAGTGAACTTATCCACGCTTTGCGGTTATAAATATATATTATGAGAGAAAGACATATAATTGATTTCATAGAGGAAAACGTTTAGTTAGTAATTAGTAAATTTTAATAAATTCGCAAGTTACTATTTTGAATCAACAGAAATTACAACAACAACAATAACAACAATAACAAATCCAGTATAATCCCACAATGTGGGGTCTGGGGAGGGTAGAGTGTACGCAGACCTAACCCCCACCTTGAAAGGTAGGGCGGCTATTTCCGAAAGACCCTCGGCTTCAAGAGAGGAAAACAAAAGGAAAACAAGATAAAAGGTCAGATAAGGACAATCATATCGAAAACAAGATGAAAACAAGGAATAGCAAAAGTGAGAAAGTCATGGTAGAATGGTACGGAAAGAAAGAGGCATTAACTACTATAAATATATAAATAAATAAATAAGATGATTAAAGCACAACGACGCTACAACTATAGACAACAATACAATGCAGAAATCAAATGACAAAAAATAATGAGCAGAACTACAATTCTGACATATATTCTTTAGCATTATCACTTCTTAGAATACGCACCGAAGTATTGAACTGAGTTTTAACTTCAGCACAAAAGGCACAAAAGTGAGTAAACACTTCAGAACAACTCTTCATAAAATAAATCCAAGTCATTCGAGAGAAATCATCCACAAATGTGACCATAATTATGTCCACTTTTGGAAACAACTGGACATGGTCCCCAAATATCAAAATGAACTAACTCAAAAATCAACTCTGCACACTTATTAATCCTTGGATTTGTTGAGGTAGGATGGTGTTTGGCAAATTGACATGACTCATAATCCAGTGAAGAAATATTCTGAAACTAAGGGCAGAGCTTCTTCAAAATAGGCAAAGAAGGATGTCCCAATCGACAATGTGCCTCAAATGGAGACACAACACTAGAGTATGCAGCAAGTCGAGGCTCCCAATATTCATCAAGAATGTAAAGACTATTAGATACATGTCCTTTACCAATAACTTTATTTGTCTTCAGATCACGAAACAAACAAAAGTTAGGAAAGAATGAGATATAACAGTTCAGGTCTCTAGTAAGCTTACTAACAGACATGAAATTGAAAGCTAACTTTGGTAGACCTAATACAGATGACAAGGTAATGGAGGAGGTTAGTTTTACAGTCCCAGATCCTATAATGTTATAGATTGAACCACCAGCAGCTGTCACTGGAGAGAGTGCTCTATGTGATCGAAATTTAGAATATATATCAGGATTACCTGTCATGTGATTTGTGGTACCTGAATCGATCACCCATTTAATCGAATAGGATATAAGACATGCTTTTCCTGACTCAACAAGAGTATTAACTGAAATAGATTCCTTTTGTAATTTTTGATATTGTGAGAATTTTGTTTTATCTTAGCATAATATATTGTGCATTGATTTCGTATTTTAAAGTTATGTTTTTTTAAAGGCCAAACCCATCGGTGGCCCCTTAAAGTTGGCACCAATTTTTACTTAGACACCTAAATCAAGAGATGTTCATTTTAGACACCTAATGTAAGGGTCTGATGTGTCATTTTGACACTTTTTAAATAATCCGAAGTTGGAGTGTAGAGCTTGTATTACACTTTCCTCCACATAGATTAGTTGACCAATTAAATTCTACCAACACTACTATCTTTACACGTCATAACTTTAAGATCAAATGCCCAAAACTTGATCTTCTGTCCTTTGTCTCTTCAATTCAAAGGAAACCCTCTTCCTTCTTCACCGATCAAACCTAGCTAAGTGTATGAAAGCTCAGTCTTCCTCAACTTTCATTTAGTGCCCAAAACAGTTGCTATGGGTTTGTTCTCCAGGCCAAGATGCAGCTATGGGTTCAATTTTTACCTGTAATCGCCGGCAAAAAAATCGACGTCGGCGTCGGAGCTTCGGCAAACCAATCACACCAAACTCAATTCCAAAGTGTTCAGCATAAGGAGGAGAACCTTCCTAGCATCAAGAGACATCTCAAATCACTATCAAAATCATCGAATATCCCTTCGACCACTGACATCAATGGTATCGCCGGAGCTTCGGCAAACCAATTAATGCACGACCAATGCCAATAGGCTTGCAGCAGTGTGGAGATGCTTCCTAGCTATATGCAAAGTCTCGAATCACCACCAAATAGTTCAAATTTGAAAATTCGTCAAGGCGATTGTCAAGGTGGAGCTACCGAAGCTCCAGTAAACCAATTGACGAAGGACCACTGCCATAATGTCACTAAGGGTGTTTTGAGGCTTACCAGACAAACCATTGACCTCAAATCATCACCAATAAGTTCAAATTCAAAAAGTCGTCAAGGCAAACTTGAAGGTGATGGTCACAGTCACAGTGTTTTTCAAACTGAGGAACTTACATTGGCTCATGATCAATATCAGTCTCTTGGCAATGGTATTTTATCCCAAACTACTCAAACGAATTACAATGATCAAATACAAAATGGATTGGATCATCACAGCAGTAGCTCAAGCCAAGGATCACAAGGTAAGTATTCTCTTTTTTTTTGATCATATTATTCAGGGTCAGTATACTTGTTCTTCTAATGAAATTCAATTACATCCTAATACTATTCAGCATCATAATAATCCCGTGCAATGTTTGGAAAGTAATTTAGAGTCTAATGATGAGAAGAATAACTATCACACTGGTAAGGATAGTGCAGCAGGACAACCCTCTACTTTCATAAGCTCTGATGTTAACTTGATGAAATCCAGTGGAGCAAATGAGCTCCCTAGTACTGCTCTTAATAACTTTATGCAGGGCATTGAGCATAACAATACCAAGTCTAATACCAATCCTGAAAACATTACCACCAACTTGCAGCAGAACCAGGATATCAGACCCACAAGAGCACTAGCCAAAGGTAAATATGTACCATTGCAGCAGAACAATAGTGGTCCAGGTAAGATTACTACTCCTAGTTCTACTCCCAACATTTATGTTGATCTTGTTATGCAAGATCAAACCACTAACCAAGATGCAGGAGAACCAACCAACCAAAGGAACTCAACTGTGAAGAGTTCATCAATAATGCAGGAAAGCACTTCAAGCCAAAGACAAGGTATTGACTTATTTCTCCCACGGCCCCATTCCCCTTATATTATTGCACAAGTACTATCTTAACAAGTGCTACTCAAGGGACCAATGCAGCAAGGAATTCAGGTATTGACTTATTACTCCCAATACCCCTGAGCCCCCAACTTTATATTGTCGTTGCTGCTGATCCAGTAGTTGATGGAGGTAATGCTAGAAGTGTACAGGAGAACCCCACTAATATGCAGGATAGGGAAACCAATAGGGGAAGGGTATTGCCTCATGTTATGCATGAGAACACTACTGACCTTAGGAGTGACTCAGGGGGAGCAAGGATGTCAACAATTTGTTCTTGATGATGATCAGGTGGGGATGGATATCACTCATCTCCAGTCCCACTACATTCTCACATCTCCCAGACATCCAATAGACAATACTCCTGACATAGTTACTGATCTACCTCAGCTCAACTGCACTCTTAATACTAACATAAAGGATCTTACTGATGAGTATGCTGGACAAAAGATGTGGATTGCACCATCTTGGAGAATGAGGAACAATTGATCACTTGTGATATCAATCATGTAATGAGTCCCAATCAGTTTACTACTACTTTTGTATATGCCAAGTGTAAGGATCATCTCAGAAGGCCTCTATGGGATAGCATTCTACAGCAGTCCACTACCTCTCTTCCATGGTGTACTTTAGGTGATTTCAATGTTATTACTGACCCTGAAGAAATAATTGGAGGGGTCATGTATAATATGAGAAAGACCCTTGAGTTCATTAGTATTATAGAGGCGAAAGAGCCTTGAGTTCATTAGTATTATAGAGGCTAGTGGCCTGCAAGACCTTGGCTTTACTAGACAGAATTACACCTGGTGCAACCAAAGGGGCATCTTGTCCAGAGTATGGAAGAGACTAGATAGGGGGATGGTTAATTATAAATGGATGGAAACCATGCCCCTCATCTCTATCACTCATCTCCCCTCAGTTGGTTCTGATCACTGCCCTTTGATCTTGGAAATGGTTGATCAACATCACAACCCCATCAAATATTTCAAGTTCCTTAACTGTTTGCCTAAACATCCTTCTTTTATGGAACTTGTTAAGAACTGCTGGAGAAGATCCATTGAGGGTAATCCTATGTGGATCTTTCACAAAAAGATGAAGAGGCTTGTTGTTTTGTCCTTTGGTTACATACTAATCTTCAGTAGTGCAGCATACTTACTAATTTTGGTTTCTCTTTTTCTGTAAAAACAACCAGGGACTTCAAGTCAAAGAATTCTGCCAATAAGTTCAAAGCTAAAGGATGCAAGTTCAACAGGCATAGACCTTGGTTTTAAGCCTAGAGGCTTGAGATGGAAAAATAAAAATGATGTCACTACCAACCAGTTGCAGAAAATGGCAAACAAAAAAAAGTAACAAGAGCTTGAAGTTTTGAATACTAAATGTGGATTGCTTAACAACTTAACATAAATTTGTGGATTGTGTAATGTATTCAGTTTTGAGGATTGTGTAACCTTGTTAAACCTGACCACTGATCTTTGTATTTAGCATAATGCTAACTTTGAGTTCATTGTTGATTATGTTTATGTAGTTGCACTGTGATATTGTTAAATGTTTTTGGTATGAAATTTGTGAAGTCTCTATTTTTGTTGTTGGTATTAACCAGTCTACTCAATTTGAGTTACATTGTGCAGAGATTTTGAACTTTTAATAAGTGAAATATGTATTCACATCAACAAGATGTGAATTGTGAATTATATACAACAATAACATCAAAATACATACAAATGTGGTCCAGCTAGAAATTAACAGCAACAACAACATGAGGATTATTTCTTCACAGCAACAATAACATCACCCTTACATTAACTTTACAGCAACAACAACATCAAAATAATACTGCAAAACATAAGCAATTTCACAGCAGATTCTTGAACAAAACATAATGTTACTTTAAGGCAAAAAACACAACATATTTTAACAATTAGGCTTCAATCTTCATATTCCAAATACTACCAACCCAGCAGTGATCACACCGATAATAAATATATTTCTTGCTCGATTTATTTTTTCATCAAAAGCCTTGACTTTCTTCAACAAACGCCATATCACCTTATTTGCTTGAGGAGGGTGTCGATCTTCATACTAATAAAAAAATCATAGCCACCCATTTTCTACAAAATCAATCAGAAAAAAATAGAAGCCCACAATTAACATAAAATACTTATTCCTCTTTTGTTGTACTTATAGGAAAAAAATGGAGCTTTAAGATTCACATTGAATAAAAGTTGCAATATATGAGTAAAAATATCAACATAAAGAATTACTTTACCTTTGAAAGTTTACAAGTAAAATATCTACGACCTGGATTTAGTTGAGTCCAAGAAGTCTTTAATAGTGCTTCATTACCACATTTATAATATCAACATTTATACAAAGAGGCCATGAAAGAGTTGGAGAAGCTCGACATGGAAGCGTAGGAGAAGAGTGAGAGAAAAACAAAGAAGAAGAGAGTAAAATAAAGAAGAAGAGAGAAAAACAAAGAACAACAGAGAAGTGATTTTTGCCTTAAATCAGAGAAACAATCTAAGAAATTAGGTCAAAAATGAAGAAGAAGATGCATAAATATATAGATAAGAGGGATACGACCGTTATAGGCCAAGTCTGATGCCACATCAACTGAACAAATAGCTTCTACGCGCCTCTAGTAAGTGTAAAACATGTGAGGATCCAGCTGATGAAAAAGTGTCAAAATGACACAATAGACCCTTACATTAGGTGTCTAAAATGAACATCTCTTGGTTTAGGTGTCTAAGTGAAAATTGGTGCCAATTTTAAGAGGCCAGTGATGGGTTTGGTCTTTTTTAAAAGAATATTTTTTGTGATTGAATAATATTTTGTTGATATAGTTTCAAGAATACCTAGAAGAAATGCAAGGTAAGGCTGCGTACAATAAATCCTTGTCGTCGGGTCCTTCCCCGGACCCTGCGTATAGCAGAAGTTTTAGTGCACCGGACTGCTTTTTTTTAATAGTTTCTTGACATTGCATATGTGATATAATTAAGAGAGTTAAATGATTGATTTGTAGATTTTTTAATTTAGCACATAAATGATGAATAAATAAAATGAAGACCAAAAAAAGGACAAAATTATAATTATCTTACTTAGCTAAAAAGAGGCGCTACATCATTTTCTTCTATTCCTTATCTTTATTACTATACAAATTTTTCTTTAATTTGTACATCATGCCTTTCTTTTGTTCTTGTATATGTTACCCTTTTTTCTATTCCTCATCCCCAAAACGATTTCATAATTCTTTTAATTTCTCCTCCATTTCCTTTCTCTTCTTTGTGTTACAACTCTTAATTTTGCCCAAAACCTGCATACGAACATCTTAGCCACTTCTTTGCACAATAATTTCACATTAGCAACATCTCTTAATGAAAATATAATGTGTTAATGCTTCAGTGACAAAATATAAAGTAAATTAAAATATAGTAACGATGAAAGAGATCCAAGAGCATGGCAATTTCTTTTTCAACAAACTATTGTTCAATCACAATAAAAGAATATCTATTAGAAGAAAACTCTTAATTATATATTATTCATACACAACAAAGAAAAATGCGGAAAACAGGGTGTATACTATTACACAAACATAATAAAACAATATAAGAGAGGGAGTACTGAGTAGGATTTACAACTTATTTGATAAAACCTCCATCATAATCCTCTTTAGTCTATTTAATTTTAATTTTGTTCTGTTGCTATTGTACTTTCAGTGTCTGTATCATCCATTTGATTTTGACTAGTATAATTATAGTCTGTAAACCTTATTGACGTTTCTCCTTTAGAGCTAGTATACATCAAATGATTTTCTGGTATAAATACTTTTGGTTTGCTTAATTTCTCTAAGTTCCATTCTAAGCCTGCATATTCTTCTAGATTTATTTTAATAGGCTTTATTAGTTTAATACCCTTATTGCCCATTACTTCAACGACATTATTTACTTTAAGCTTGAATTTTGTATTGCTATTTAAAGTCATTTTTCCTATAAAACCTACACACATTAAAAAATTATTTTCATTATTCATTTCTTCATATCCTTTAGTCTGAACAACAACAACATTACTACTCACACATTACTATTACTCAGACATTACTAGTTCTAATTAATAATGCATGTGATGATGAGGCCTATTGAGCACCCGACGAGCATTATTAAAGAATCTTATCACAATGTCGGCCATGAATACCGAGGTCACGTAGCATAAGTCATAACCTTTCATTTCCTATCTCTAAGTATATATAAGAGATAGTTGTGAGAGTTAAAGAGACAAAAATTTAGACAGAATAGAGAGAAGCCTTAAGCTAGAAATCCCAATCATATTCCCCTTCCTTTCAAAAAAGCATCCCTAGTTTGTACTAAAGTTTGAAATAATAATAAATGTGTGTGCATGAAATCTTCAGTTTTATTTGCAAGTTCTCTGGGGTTCCCAAAAGGGAAACCTCTCTCAATTACATCATGTAAGTCTTATACAGTTTTATAGCGAATCCCCCCCCCCCCAAAAAAAAGTATGATGTTCCTTTGATTTATGTTTTTTATATGTAAATTTCTGTACAGTTTTATCGATCTACCCTTAGTATATGGTTAGCTTCTTAACTTCTTAATAACAACTATGGATTAACCTATAAATTCCTAGGATTATTGGCCTTGAAAGTCCGCTCAGTAAAAAAAGGACGAATTTGTTGCCAGAAGAATGTCCGGGGTGTGGTTAAAGATGAGATCCCCTCTGAATATTCGTTCTTGTCTAGACCAATTATACTATTTATCTAAGCAATATATAGTTTCTACTACTTGTAAATATCCAGAAGAAAAATGACTTTAAAGAGCAATACAAAATTCAGTCTTAAAGTAAATGATGTGGTAGAAGTAATGGGCCATAAGGTTATAAAACTAATAAAAACTATTAAAATAAATCGAGAACAATATGCAGGCTTAGAATGGAACTTAGATAAATTAAGCAAACCAAAAGTATTTATACCAGAAAATCATTTCTGGAAAGGACTTCTAAATTATGACCTAGTTCTTCTTGAAGCCACTTATGTATCTGTTTATAGGTGGTCAGAATTAAAGAAATCAATCTCCTATTATTGGGTAGTGATAAAGTGACAGCATTTACAAGACATTTGTGGGCATACCCACATAGCACACTATGTACATTGCTTTTTTCATTATTGGTCAGCATTCCACTAGCATCTTATGTCCTTATCCTCTATTGTTTTAGCTGTATGATCTTTGTCTTTGTCTTCTTTGTAACCCTTACATTTAAAGATACTATAATTATTTTCTTTGTATAATTTTTTTGCTTCTTCGATAGCTTTATCTACCTCACATCTCTCTTGTAGTAATTTTATGTTCATAAACTATTCTTGTTCTATTGCTATTGTACTTTCAGTATTTGTATCATCCATTTGATTTTGACTCAGACAAACACAACAACAACACCAGTCCAAATGGAACTCCAAGTTCTAATAAGGAATATGGAGATAATAATCATCAAGATTCCCAAGACCCTTGTGAAGATGACGATTCAGGCATGAGTTTCGACTCCATTGCCTTGCATAATCTGGATACTTAAGAAACGAATATGTTCAGAAGACAAAGACAAAGATCCTACAGCTAAAACAATAGAGGATAACGATATAAGATGATGGTGGATTGCTGACTAATAATGAAAAAACAATATACATATGTGCCATGTGGGTATGCCCACAAATGTCTTGTAAGTGTTTTCACTTTACCACTACTCTCTAAGGGAAAAACTATTGACAAGAACGCTTGTGTCATTCAGTCATAAAGAGGAATTAATAATGCATGTGATGATGGGCTCACTCAGCACCCGACGAGCATTATTAAAGAATCTTATCACAATGTTGTCCATGAATACCGAGGCCACGTAGCATAAGTCATAACCTTTCGTTTCCTATCTCTAAGTATATATAAGAGATAGTTGTGTGAGTTAGAGAGACAAAAGTTTAGAGAGAATACAGAGAAGCCTTAAGCTAAAAATCTCCACCATATTCCCCTTCCCTTCATGGGACAAAAAAGAATAGATAGTAATCAATGTAGCATATGTAAATGGTATCCTACTAAAACAAAGATTTGTCTTAATTCGTTTTCTGCCCTTGTTTTTTATTTGCAAGTTCTCTGGGGTTCTCGAAAGGGAAACCTCTCTCAGTTACATCATGTAAGGCTTATATAGTTTTATCTACTACTATACCCAATAGTAGTAGCTTGACTGGCTCTCTGGAAAGGACTAGCACTATGACCACTAGTTGCTTCATTCGTTAACTCTTTATAACTTAGTAGGGATTGTATGTTATCTTCTTCGCAAGTTTCTTCTAAGTCTTTTATTTCTTCTCCAGAAGTCTTTTCTAAGCATCTTGTATCTTCTATCCTATATGCTAGGTTATCATATTTTTTTTGCAGAATCTAAAATGTTCAATTGTTTTCATGATATACATTCGACCTTTGTTGCAACGCTTACATTTCAGATTGTGATTTATCTGCCACCTCAATACTTACTATAGAGTATATACTTTCAATATCCAACATATATTCGTCTACATTTAGTAACGTTTCTTGTAGTTCTTCTACTAATTGAGAGTTCCTAGTCTTGCTATTGTTTCATTTGGGACATGTATTGGCTAAATGTTCTATACTATCACATGTATAACACTCTAATTTATTTTTGTAATTTCTATCATTTCTATATTTTCTAACATGTCTATCTCTATTTAAATAAGGCTTTTTGGCTGAGGATTTTTTTAGGCAGTATTTTTTATCATTCAATCTTTTGTAATTGATTACCATTCTAGCTTTTCCTCTTACTTGCTCACTATGGTTTCTTACCATGAATACTGCGGATCTATGCTTAGAGGTGGATTTTCTTATTACTTCTAATGTTAATAATTCCTTTATTTGTTTGCTAAATTCTTCTGTGTCTTCATTGTTAACTTCTATAGCAGCCGTTTTTATAGTATATTTTGGATTAATTATGTCTAGCTTACACATGATCTTATTAAAATCCCAATGTACTAAAGGTTTTTCACCAATTATCTCTATTTCGTCTAGTATTGATATTATCTTTTCTAAGCAATCTATAGTTTCTACTACTTATAAATAGTTTTCTAATGCTTTCTTTAATTGCTCGGCAATATGTTTTATTTTATATTCGCGATATAGTAGCCAATATCTAGATAGTACGTCTCGGTATGGAGGATGTCTTTTCATAAAATTTTTGATTGTGCTTTTAGCTGTATGACAAGTTTATATTCTAAACGTGATATGGTGTCTATCAGATATTCTAGTCTACAGTTATCCTCTTTGGTATAATTAAGCCACTTATATTCTATATACAACTGGTGGAGCTTTCTTTTTGTTTCTTGTAAAGCTAAATTATTTTTTGAGGGTCTACGCATATCCTATTCCAGAAACTTCTCACTCTGATACCAAATTAAAATTAAATAGATTAAATAGGATTATGATGGAGGTTTTATCAAATAAGTTATAAATCCTACTCAATACTCCCTCTCTCATATTGTTTCATCATGTTTGTCTAATAGTCTACACCCTGTTTTCCCCATTCTTTTAAAAAAACTTACCATGTTCATCTATTTTTCTTAATTTAAAATCTTAACAACTTCGTCTTTAACCACAACTTGGACATTCTTTTGGCAACAAATTCATCCTTCGTTTATTGAACAGACTTTCAAGGCCAATAATTCTTGGAATTTACAGGTTAATCCATAGTTGTTATTAAGAAATTAAGAAGCTAACCATCTACTACGGGTATATAGATAAAACTGTATAGCATTTGACATATAAAAACCATAAATCAAAGGAACATCATATTTTTGGGGGGAATTGGGTATAAAACTGTATAAGACTTACATGATGTAACTAAAAGAGGTTTCCCTTTCGGGAACCCCGGAGAACTTGCAAATAAAACTGAAGACTTCACGCACACATAATTATTATTATTTCAAATATTAGTACAAACTAGGGATGCTTTTTTGAGGGGTAGGAGTATGGTACATGAAGGGAAGGGGAGTATGGTGGAGATTTCTAGCTTAAGGCTTCTCTCTATTCTCTTTAAACTTCTGTCTCTCTAACTCTCACAACTATCTCTTATATATAATTAGAGAAAGGAAATGAAAGGTTATGACTTATGCTATGTGGCCTCGGTATTCATGGCTGACATTGAGATAAGATTCTTTAATAATGCTCGTCGTGTGCTCAGTGGGCCCCATCATCATATGCATTATTAATTCCTCTGTATGACTAACTAACACAAGTGTGCTTGTCAACAATTTTTTTCTTGGAGGGTAGTGATAAAGTGACAACACTTACAAGACATTTGTGGGCATACCCACATGGCACACTATGTACATTTCTTTTTTCATTATTAGTCAGCAATCCACCAACATCTTATGTCCTTATCCTCTATTGTTTTAGCTGTATGATCTATTTTGACTAGTATGTATAAATAGATAGTAATCAATGTAGCATATGTAAATGGTATCCTAGTAAAACAAATAGAGACAAATGTCAAAAATTTTATATGGAAGCATGTATTACTTGTGTAGAGGCCAAATTTGAAATAAAAGTAAATAAACAACAAGACTATACACCGGTAAAAGACTCGGTTACTAATTTACGATTAGTAACTTTAGAAACAAGATTAAATGAGTTCGAACAAAGATTAGTCACCCTAGAAAAGGGTAAACAAAACATTAAAGAGGACACACAAGGGACAATACATTTAGACAATATAGAAACAGAGCTTATGAATATAGAAGAAAATAGTACTAGCCTTATATGTAATGAAGACAAAAAATTTAGAACAGTAAAAGTATTAGCTAGAATAAAAGTTAAAGACATAGAAATAGAAACTTTAGGACTAGTAGATACAGGATGCACAAATTGTCTTATAAATAAAAGGATATTACCAACAAAAATCTTAAAAACATTCCAGAACCTATATCAGCAATATAAATAGACCGAACATATAACTTCTATAATCACTATGTAGAAAAAGCCCAAATAAGCTTTATTAATACATGTAATGAATTCTACAAGCCCACATATAATGGATGATACACACACTGAAAGTACAATAGCAACAGAACAAGAACAATTTATGAATATAGAATTACTGCAAGAGAGCTGTGAGGTAGACAAGGCTATCGAAGAAGCAAAAAGACTATACAAAGAAATAAATTCATGTTGCATATCCAATAAAATACTCCTAAACCCCTTCAAAGCGCCGGCGGGGCTACTGTAGTCATTCCCCAGGTTATTACGGATGCTACTATGCAAGAATCTAAGAAAATTCAACCTGGGCCCCTGACATCATAGGGATTGTATGTCATCTTCTTCGCAAGTTTCTTCTAAGTCTTTTATTTCTTCTCAAGCCTTTTCTAGTAAGCACTCTAATTTATTTTTGTAATTTTTATCATTTCTATATTTTCTAACATGTCTATCTCTATTTAAATAAGGCTTTTTGGCTGAGGATCTTTTTAAGTAGTATGTTTTACGTCTGTATGGCTTTGGGTTATATGAAGTTCGTCTTTTATATTTCTTTTGTTTTCTTGGTTCTTTATCATAACTCTGAGTAGTGTATATTATGGCCTTACAAAAATTCATTTAATTTTGTTTAAGCTGTTTGTATATTTTTATAATTGTACATTTTTCTTGTAGTATTTCCATTACATGTTGTATTTTTTTTCCTTTTGACCATAAGGCAGGCTGTAGGATTCTGTTCTACACCTTCTCTTTTATACCATCTTTCTTCTATTTCTCGTCCTAAGGCTTCTGGTAATTTATGAAATAATTTTTTACCTAGTTTTTCATCAAAAGTATTACCACTAACTGTACAATAATAAAAATAATCTTTAAGAAAGTCTTTTATATGCATCCAATTTGTAATACTTAATTGTTCTAATTTTATTACAACATTTCTTTGTAAGCCAACTAATCCACTATTTGGGTCTTCACCTGTTAATAACACATGTATTTTATTAGCGCAATTATATGGGTTTGGACCTAAGTCTATTGGGCTCTGGAATTCTTGGGGATAAGTTTGTTTATACGCTTCTCAAGCTGCTTTAGATTATTCTCCTAAAAAGGTTTTTAAGTATTTATACATTGTCTCTGCATTTGTTTCTGGGTAATTTTTTATAAAGTCTGCAACTATTATTCCTTCCCATATATCTATTACTGTGTTTCACATTTGTGAGATTTATGATTAAGTCAAATAAAGTATTGTGATGTTTTATCGTCAGAATGTAATATGTGTTCTCCTTGTGCGAAATTACACCTAATAGTATTAGTTTTATGTAAGACTCTATATTTTTTCTCAGGATGTATTCTTAAGTCTAAGTGTCACACCCCGAGAGGGTCCCCTAGGTGTGGCCGGCACTCAGAAACCATTTCTGGCCTCCGAGAGAACCATTTGGTCTCATCGCTCATTCGTTCATCAACGGAAGACGTAAGTGAAAATGAGTATACTTAGTGAGTTCGCCAACATCAACATCAAATGAAAGAAATAATCCTTAGAAGAAGTAATTTCAAAGGAGAACTACTCCAATTCCATCATCAAACTCTGTCTATGAAGCCTCTAACACTATTAGAAACTGCCAATGACATGTCCATGGCTACCTCAAAAGAAACATAATACTCAATAATAATAAAAGGGTAAAAAGTTCCTCCGAATACAAGAAGGACTCACCAAATAGCTGGAAAATAATGATCTTCAATGATGCACTGTTGAGGATCTCTAACACCAGTATCTGCATCATAAAATGATGCAGGTCGAATGGCGTCAGTACATGAAATGTACGAGTATATAAAATGGCAGGAAAGTAAAGACAGATATATACAAAATCCTCTCAAGAAGACTCAGCTCAGAACTCAACATAATCTCAATATAAATATGTAATGCAAGTTTAAAAATAATAATAATAATAATAATAACAACAACAACAACAACAACTCAATTGAGAGTTTCTCTAATCGAAAACTATCACTTATGAGCTAGTGATGATACAACGAAGCGATGTCGTTGCCACATCCATCCAATACCTTGCCATGGTAAAGGACATCACCATCTTGGATCTAATCATCAAAGTCCTCTTTTTGGGACTTAAGAGGTATAGCCTCCATCATACACTGGCTACGTAGTTCTGGGTTTGAGTCAATTAAATTTTTATCCAACTTGGTGCTCAATACTACTCCCAAAATATGTGCTCATATTAACTTTATCATCTAGTCTTATTGGAATTTTATTTAAACCATCAAACTCATCGCATTTCCTCTTCATCAATCATTACACTTCAAAACATTATTTACATCTCATCAAAACATCTTTCTCATAATATCATTTACTCAAATTCATTTAAACTAATTTTTTTTGCTCTTTCAAAACTCAATAAAATACATATATAGTATTAATTCAAATCACTCTTTTTGTCAATGAATATTAAAAGCCAACATCTTTACTCATAACACGTGTAAAAATATTCATGAACAACAAATCAATTAGGGTTCATGGGAAAGTAGCCATGAACAATAATTTCAATCATACGAGAGTTAAAAATAATAATAATCTCAATGCATAAATATATCTAACTCAATAGAATAAAAATTAATTCATTTAGAATTCAAGATTTGGATAAAACTCAACTATAATTCAATTACGATGAATTTAAATATTGGATGCATGGACGAACTCTATTCAATTCTATGAATAGCCTTACATACCTGAAATCTGAAGCTTTACTCCGAATTGGAAATCTCTTGAACCCGTAGCCTTTTCTCCTCGATAGAGCATTTTGTGTACTACCCGGAGTATAAGAATCACCGGAATAGTATTTTTCTATACTACTAAAACTAAAACTATACTTGAGAATAAGTAAAGAAGTGTATAGAGAGAAGAGTTGCTTGAGAAAGCTTGATGAATAAAATGAGGAAATAAGGTGGTATTTTAGGTGTGGAGGAGGGACCTAACAATAAATAAAAATAATTACAAAGGATGATCTTGAAAATTCAATGGATGATTTTGACGTTATGGATGATGTCAAATGGTTCTAGATCTTTCCATTGTAGGTGAGATGAGCTCTCTTTTAGCGGAATACACTTTTTGGGGCTGTGTTTGAATAAGATAAATTACTCATTAGGATTTGGTGTCTTAATAAGAATTGTAGATCTAGAAATCTAGTTTTATGTCATTCAAGAATCAACAAATTTGGAGTATCCTACCGTGAGATATGAATTTTCTTCTACAAACACTCCATTTTATCACAACACCAAGTCTTGCAAAAATTTAATTTATTGGACCTACCTATCCTCCGAATCTTAAGATATGGTCTTAATGAAAGTTGTAGGTAATGCCGTTTCGGTTATTCAGAAATACCAATCACCTAATTTGGACTAATCTAGTAAAAGTTATTCTCAAAATATAGAGGCAGTATTATTTTCATCAATAATTAAAATACCACATACAACGTTTTAGCGGGTGTTATAAGAAGGAATACTCTCATTGAAGTCTTACATACCTTACAGTAAAACTTAAAGAAAATAAACATAATTTGTATAATCAAAATATATTAGGCATGAGAGAACATAATTATAATCAAAATATTTTAGGCATGAGAGAACATAATATAATCAAAGTACTTTAGACATGAGAGAACATAATATAATCAAAGTACTTTAGACATGAGAGAACATAATTATAATCAAAATACTTTAGACATGAGACAACATAATTATAATCAAAATACTTTATGCATGAGAGAACATCAAAATACTTTAGACATTAGAGAACATAATTATAATTAAAATACTTTAGACATGAGAGAACATAATTATAATCAAAATACTTTAAAACCTTTTCATGCTTTCATATAAGGACCTTTGATAAATCAACAATTCAATACATTTAAGAGCCAACATAAGATAATATAAGATAGGTAGTTAAACTTCAAATATTTAATAATTTATGCATTTGGAATCATGATATGAAATCCCATAAAGTTTCATGCTTGAATTAAATAGAAAACTTTGATAATTCATTTGGGCTTCATGAATGAAAGGATCCATGAATCAATATCCACATACAACATTTTAGGGGGTATTGCAATATCTCCCCCTGGGGATCATTCATCCTCCAATGAATATGAAACTAGGAGACATCAAGAACGAATATCATCAAAACATAAATTTCTCAAAAACTTCGATACTCAAATGGTCAATGACTCAAATTCAAGAATATACATCGACCCAAAGGTAGAAGTAACGAATATTACCTTGAACATCATCATTGGAAGGAACAAATAGATGAGGATATTTAGCCTTCATATCTTCTTTAGCTTTCCATGTAGCCTATCCAACAAATGGATTTCGCCATAGTACGTTGATAGATGTCACTTCCTTAGTTCTTAATTTGCGAACCTGACGATCAAGAATCTGAACTAGAATCTCTATGTAACTCAAACTCTCTTTTACCCTAATGCTCTCAGTCAGGACAAGAAGTGAAGGATCTTCCAAACACTTCTTAAGCATAGAGAAGTGAAACACGAGATGAATAGAAGCTAATTCTGGGGGCAACTCCAATTCATAGGCTACATTACCAAGTCTTCTTATAATCTGATAAGGACCAATGTAGCGGGGACTAAGCTTTCCTTTTTTCCAAATCTCATCACACCCTTGATGGGTAAAACTTTCAAGTATACCCAATAATACACTTCGAACTTCAAATCTCTCCTCCTAACATCAGTGTAGGATTTCTAGCAACTCTGAGCAGTCCTCAACCTCTCTTGGATGGTTTTAACTTTCTCCATAGCTTGGTGAACTAAGTCTGGTCCAATCAACTCAGCTTCACCAACGTTGAACCAAAAGATTGGTGATCTACATCTCTTCCCATACAAAACTTCATAAGGAGTCATTTGAATACTCGAATGGAAGCTATTATTGTATGCAAACTCAATAAGAGGTAAATGATTATCCCAATTACCTTTGAAGTCAATGACACAGGCTCTTAACATATCCTCTAAAGTCTGTATCGTTCGCTCTGCCTGGCCGTCTGTCTGTAGATGAAAAATAGTACTAAGGTCACTCTTGAACCCAAACCCTTCTGAAATGACTTCCAAAACTGAGCAGGGAATTGAGCTCTCCTATCTGAGATAATAGAAAAAGGAACTCCATGCAGTCTAACAATCTCTCTTTAAATCAAAGATGAAAATAACCATTCTTTAAACTCAAAATAGTGCATAAATATTTTTTGCAAAAATGTTCATAAATAATTACTAAAACTCCTTCTCATCAATCATTTATACTCAAAGTTCTAACAAGACTCCAATCAAATTGAATTATGCAAACCATATCATGTAATCACATTAGACTCCAATTCATTACATCTCAAAACATAATCATCAACGTTACCTCTTCATCAATCATTTTACCTTTTTAAAACTAAACATCATTCACATCATCATCAAACATCTTGCTCCAAAATCCTCATTTAACTCTATGTTCAATTTTATCAAACTCATTAAAATATGCATCATCTCACTTTGAAAGTAATATTTACATAAAAACCATCAATCTCAACCTCAAGACAAATTATGAAAAAAATGAAATCTAATCTTGGGTTCATGTGAATGAATACATGAATCCATACTCTCAACAAAACTCAACTCAAGAACATCATTAATACATATGAATTTATATACAAAAATTCAATAGAAATTATAGATAAACAAATATCTTAACTCATGAAACCTCAAAACTCAACTCAACTCGAATCAATGAAGATATAGGACAGGTAGATGAAATCAATCCAACGTTGTGAGTAGCCTTACATACCTGACTTGTAGAAAAAATCAAGGATTTAATGGCCTTACTTGAAGAACTTGAATCCTAACTCTTCTTCTCTTCTCCAATTCTTTCTCTCAATGTTCTTGGAGAAAAAACTCCTTAGAAACTGATGTAGGGGGTGAATTTTAGCCCTAAAACGCGTTGGGAATGGTCCAAGTTGCCCTTACTAAAATCTCAAAAAACAGGGCAAGTCCACGATAGGTCTGCATCACGGACTTGTTGCTCATTTCTCTAGACAAAAAAATTCTTAAAAAACTGGCCAAGTCTGAGATTGGTCCGCGTCGCGAACTTGTCGCTCACTTCTCTGGTCGAATGGGTACAACTTTTTACTCCGAACTCCAAAAAATGCAATCTTAGTGTCATTGGAAAGAAGAATCAAAGAAATTTAATTTGATAGGTTATAGGACACCTAATTAAATATATTCTAAGAGATATGGTCATTTGAAGTTTACCCTTATACGAACTCATACGAAAACTTAGCTGATAGAAATTCTTTGGATTCGGCTTGGTGTTAGAGATCTCTTATGACCCTAAAACACATATAATACACTTCAAATACTTAGGAATTGATCCTAACACATATATACAACTAGAAGTCACCGAATTAGATCCTACATGAACATGAAGAATGGTTTGAGTCTGGGCAAAAAAAATTGGGGTATTAGTCCTCGAATGAAGATCAACCAGAGCTGGACTCGAGGAATGAATAACAATAGAGACTTAATCAAATCAACCAATCAACCAAATCAAGCAATCTAGACAATCAACTATTCCAACTCATGAATAGGCAAATCAGTTCAAGTAAAGAGTAGGGACATTACCTTCAACATTCTCATCATTAGGCATGAATAGAACATCAAAACTCCATCAATCAAATCATTCAAACATCTAGATCATCAACCGTCGAACTTAATAAGGAAGACATCAACTCGAATCAAGAATAGGAAGTTATTTTCAACATTATCATTGATGGCACAAATATAAGTGGCTATTTGGTCTTTATGTCATCCTCATAGGACCGACTATCCTTGATTTCAACCATTTCAATGGGAACTAACAACAAAGGATCTCCCAAGCACTACTTTGATCATCGAGACATGAAGCACCAGACTAAAGATGGCTAACGAAAAAGGTAACTCCAATTCATGAAGGCCAAATATCGGTGCCCAAGCTTCCCCTTCTTTTTGAGCCTCATAACACCCTTTACATACACCCAATCACTCCCCTAAAAGTCATCAATAGCCTACTACCATCACTCTCATAGTGACAACCACATAAATCAAGCCTATCACTCTACCACCTCAACCATATCTAAGAATTGTCAGGCCTACTTTAACACTTCTACCTCTATTATTGCATGAGCTTTTACTCAGAGACATACTTACATACTCTTACCTATATATTGCACATCACAGGGTCTCATCTCGCTCCTCTTCCACACCTTTATCCTTAATTAGACACGTATAATACAACTATCACAATCAAGAAACACTCACTCTCCCTATCTACTCTCACTCAACCAAGTCTACTAATATCAACATAGGGAGACACATGGGTCTAGGCCATGGGAATAGTGCTTATACACTCGAAAGGACTAGAGTATCACCTCGACTGAAGTGTTAGGAAAATGCGAGATTGAAAAACATCGATGTCTCTTCCTGATCAACTCATCACTATCAAAAGCTCAAGACTTAGTTTAGTTAATTACCCTATCATCTCCCCCCTTAGCTCAAAAGCAACAACTAAAGGATACTAACTGGTCACCCAAAGCAACTCATCAAAATTAAAGCCTCATACAACTTTATACTACCTTACATACACATCTTAAGCATCTTCTTACCATATGACTTAGCCTTAATTCACTATTCATATTTGAAGGTCATATACTCCTCGCAAGTTAATATCTTAATCTGTCGCATATGTCAGGTCAAGCCTACTAAATCAAATTTTAAAACTAGCAATATCTCAATCATTCATTATATCTCATTACTCACCTTATAAATACTTCACTCTAGTTACAGGCCTCAATCAACCACCATTCTCAATATTTGAGTTCTACTACTCAAACTCCCTCTTTCTAATTCTAGGATCATTCTACGAATTATAGCTCACCATGCCTCAAATAACAATCCATCGCATGGTGACACTTATCATTTAGATACAAAACTTCCCTCTCAAAGAAAACATTCAAATCAAGATTTAGAGATGAGATTCTGGGATACATCTTGCTCTAGCTCAACGCACGATCTATATGAAAAAGAGTGTATTCTTTCAAATCAATAGACTTAATCACATTAATCGGATCCTCTCAAGCCTTGTGCATCCTCTTCACATTCTCAAGACTTTATTTGAAAGTAACTCATCAATAAGGATTTGAGCTTTACTAGTCAACCACCTTAAGTATGAGAGGTAGTCGAATGGATTTGAGCAACGCATAAATTACAAAGGAACTTTCATAGAGTTAAACTCTATCGCACGAACTCAGAATAAGAAAGAAGTAAAACAATTCTTAATATCCTATAGCCTCCTGATTATAAGTGTGGTGCACAACACACCATAAGCAAAACTCTACTAGACACAACTTCATAGATTCCCTAGGACTCTTGATCTTTGTGCTCTAATACCAAGTTTTTCATGCCCCAAGAGGGTACCCTAGACGTGGATGGCACACAGAAACAATTACTGGTTTCCAAGCAATCCACTTGACCAGATCACATATCCGTTCATTCATTCAATCAGTGGAACTTAAAATAAAGAGGTGATTAAGTGGGCAACTCAAATCAACAATATAGCTCAAGGAACAAAGGCCATGGGCCAGCAAGTCTAACTCCAATCTTTGTCATTAAATAGTCTGACAAGAACAATTCAAAGAAATAAAATACTCAATCGACCATCACTTTCTAATCTATAAAGCTTCTATCACTATTATCTAATTGGTACCAATGACAAATTAATGGCTACCTCAAATCAAAATGACAAGACTAAACTCATCGCAAGAATAACACAAGTAGTATCCTCCAAATGTAGGGGAGGTTTCACTAATAAGCTGAGTATGAACAGATCCTCAACGATGCGCCTATTGATGATCTCTTAAACTTATCTCTGCATCATGAAATTATGAAGGTCCAAATGGACGTTAGTATGTGGAATCTATGAGTATGTAATATGGAAGAAGGAAACATACATTAAGGTAGAATAATATAAGTCCAAATATCTCAAATCAGAAAGATAAAAGAGTCAATCAAGGTATCATAAGTCTAATGTAAGAATGCAGTTTAGACAGAGAGCAATCATATACAATCCAGTCCAATCATGTACAGTCCGATCCATTCCAATCATATACAATTCAATCAAATCCAATCATATACAATCTGATTCAATCCAATCATATACAATCTGATTCAATCTAATCATACCATCCAATCCAATCATATACTCAACGAATAAAGTCAAAGGACAACTCAATAGACACGTGAATTAGAATTTAGAAATATTTTACAAATCGACTTAGTCATCTACAATACCAATCAAACCAATCAACCAAGTATTTAATCAGCTCAATAATAAACTCAAAGGATTCAACTCAACAAATATGATAATTAGAATTTAGCAATATTTTGTTATTCGACTAAATCATTTACAATATCAATCAAACCAATCATATCATGCACAATCTACTCAATTTGGGAGTTTCTCTAACTGACAACCATCACCTATGAGCCAGTGATGTACAACAAGCTGACGTTATTGCCACATCCGTCCATATTTTGCCAGGGTATGAACGAATCAACCAATCATAGCTCTAATAATCAATTAAGTCCAATCATATCAGGACAATAAAATAGAAAACATCTGACTTTAACGGTTCAATCATTTCCTACGTTGGCTACGTAGTTTATGGGATTCGAGTAGGGACTATACTCTTACCCAATTCGGTGCTCAATACTCCTACCAAGACTCAATATGCTCATATCAATCAGATGAGTAAAATATTCAAAATTCTCATTTCGTCTCTTTTGGACTTAGTTCAAATCAACTCATTTAATCTAATTGAACTCTTTTCAAAACTCAATCAATCTGATCTCTTTAGACCTTCTTTTAAAACTCAATCAATTTCAATCATCACTTTATTCAATTAGGCAATTCTTTCAAGACTCATTCATGTCTCATCAGGACTCCAAATCAACAATCGTTAATGTTTTCAATTAAGACATGCTTTCAACTCCATCATGCAGTAAATATTAAATGCATTTGAAAAATAATTTTCCCTCCTCAAGTCAAACTCAAAATAGATGTTTTAATGTAATAATTCTCAACACGTTTATACTCAAAATACTCATGCTCAAACTCTTTCTAAATCAAAGATGGAAATAACCATTCTTTAAACTCAAAATAGTACATAAATAATTTATGCAAAAACGTTCACAAATAATTACTAAAACTCCTTCTCAACAATCATTTATACTCAAAATTCTCACAAGACTCCAATCAAATTGAATTATGCAAACCATATCATATTGTCACATTAGACTCCAATTCATTACATCTCAAAATATCATCATCAACATTACCTCTTCATCAATTATTTTACCTTTTTAAAACTAAATATCATCCACATCATCATCAAACATATTTCTCCAAAATCTTCATTTAACTCTATGTTTAATTTCATCAAACTCATTAAAATATGCATCATCTCACTTTGAAAGCAATATTAATATAAAAACCATCAATCTCAACCTCAAGACAAATTATGACAAAAATGAAATCTAATTTTGGGTTTATGTGAATGAATACATGAATCCATACTTTCAACAAAACTCAACTCAAGAACATTATTAATACATATGAATTTATATACAAAAAATCAATAAAAGTTATAGATAACCCAAGATCTCAACTCATGAAACCTCAAAACTCAACTCCACTCGAATCAATGAAGATGAAGGGCACGTGGATGAAATCTATCCAACGTTGTGAATATCCTTACATATCAGACTTGTAGAACAAATCAAGGATTTGATGGCCTTACTTGAAGAACTTGAATCCTAACTCTTCTTCTCTTCTCCAATTCTTGCTCTCAATGTTCTTGGATGTTTTTGGAGAGAAAACTCCTTAGAAACTAATATGGGGGTGGAATTTTGTCATAAAAACGCATCCAAGATAGTATATATATATATATATATGGTCAAAGTTGCCTTTACTAAAATCTAGAAAAACTGGGCAAGTTCGTGACAGGTCTACATCACGGACTTGTCGCACACCTCTCTGGATAAAAAAAATATGGAAAAACTGGCCAAGTCCGTGATAGGTCCGTGTCGCAGACTTGTCATGCACCTCTTTGGTTGACTAGGCACAATATTTTACTCCAAACTCTAAAAAATGCAATCTTCGTGAAGTTCAAAAGAAGACTCAAAGACCTTTAATTTGATAGGTGATAAGCCACCTAGTTCATTATATTCTAGGAGATATGGTCATTTGAAGTTGACCATTATACGAATTCATACGAAAACTTCGCCGATAGAAATTCTTTGGATTCGGCTTGGGGTTAGAGATCCCTTATGATTCTAAAATACATCTAATACACTTCAAATATTTAGGAATTGATCCTAACTCATATATACCACTAGAATTCACCGAATGTGATCCTACATGCACATGAAGAATGGTTCGAGTCTGGGCAAAATAAATTGGGGTGTTACAGTATCTCCCCCTTGGGATCATTAGTCCTCAAATGAAGATCAACTAAAGCTGGACTCGAGGAATGAATAACAATCAAGACTCAATCAAATCAACCAATCAACTAAATCAAGCAATCTAGACAGTCAACTATTCCAACTCAAGAATAGGCAAATCAGTTCAAGTCAAGAGTAGGGACATACCTTCAACATTCTCATCATTAGGCATAAATAGAACATAAAAAATACATCAATCAAAATCATTCAAACATCTAGATCATCAACCGTCGAACTTAAGAAGGAAGACATCAACTCGAATCAAGAATAGGAAGTTACTTTCAACATTATTGTTGATGGCACAAACAGAAGGTAACTCCAATTCATGAAGGCCAATCTATCGGTGCCCAAGCTTCCCCTTATTTCCGAGCCTCATTACACCCTTCACATACATCCAATCATTCCCCTAAAAGTCATCAATAGCCTACTACTATCACTCTCATAGTGACAAATACACACTCAAGCCTATCACTCTAACCACCTCAACTACATCTAAGAATTGTCAGGATACTCTTAACAATATATTGCATATCACAGGGTCTTATCTCGCTCCTCTTCCACACCTTTATCCTTAACTAGACACGTACCATACAACTATCATAATCAAGAAACACTCACTCTCCCCATCAACTCTCACTCAACCCAGTCTACTATCATCAACAAAGGAGGGGCGCATAGGTCTTAGTCATGGGAATGGTGCTCATACATACGCAAGGACTAGAGTATCACCTCGACTGAAATGTTAGGAAAATACGAGATGGAAAAACATTGATGTCTCATCCTGATCAACTCATCACTATCAAAAGCTCAAGACTTACTTTCAAAATTAGAGCCTCATACAACTCTATACTATCTCATATACACATCTTAAGTCTCTGCTTACCAAATGACTTAGCCTCAATTCACTATTCACATCTGAGGGTCACATACCCCTCTATTCATAATATGTCAAGCCTACTAAATCAAATATTAAAACTAGCACTATATCAATCATTCATTACACCTCATTACTCACCTCATAGATACTTCACTTTAGTTACGGGCCTCAATTAACCACCATTCTCACTATTTAAGTTCTACTCCTCAAACTTTCTCTATCCAACTCTAGGATCATTCTACGAATCATAGCTTATAATGCCTTAAATCACATTCCATCAGATGGTGACACTTATCATTTAGATACACAACTTCCCTCTCAAAGATAACATTCGAATCAAGATTTAGAGATGAGATTCTGGGATTCATCTTGCTCTAGCTCAAGGCATTATCTATATGAATAAGAGTGCGTTCTTTCAAATCAATAGACTTAAGCACATTAATCGCCTCTCAAGCCTTGTGCAGCCTCTTCACATTCTCAAGACTTTATCTGAGAGTAACTCATCAATAAGGATATGATCTTTACTTTTCCAACCACCTTGAGTATGAGGTGTAGTCGAATGGATTTGAGCAACACACGAATTAGAAGGGAACTTTCATAGAGTTAAACTCTAGCGCATGAACTCAAAATAAAAAAGAAGTGAAACTATTCTTAATATCCTATAGCCTCCGGATTATAAGTGTGGTGCACAACACACCCATAAGGAAGATTCTACTAGACACGGCTTTATAGACTCGATAGGACTTTTAAACTTTGTGCTCTGATACCAAGTTTTTCATGCCTGAGAAGGGTATCCTAGATGTGGTCGGCACTTAAAAACCATTACTAGCTACCAAGCGAACCACTTGACCTGATCACACATACGTTTATTCGTTCAATCAGCGGAAGACTTAAAATAAAGAGGTGATTAAGTGGGCAACTCAAATCAACAATTTAGCTCAAGGAAAAAAGGACATGGGCCAATAAGTCTAACTCTAATCTTTTTTATCAAATAGTCTGATAAGAACAATTCAAGGAAATAAAATACTCAATCAACCCATCACTTTCTAATCTATGAAGCCTCTATCACTATAATATAATTGGTGCCAATGATAGGTTCATGGATACCTCAAATCATAATGAAAAGACTAAACTCATCATAAGAATAACACAAGTAGTATCCTCCAAATGTAGGGAGGATTCACTAATATGCTGAGTGTGAAGAGATCCTGAACAGTGCGCCTTTGATGATCTCTTAAACCTGTCTCTGGATCATGAAACAATGCAGGTCCAAATGGACGTCAGTACGTGGAATGTACTAGTATGAAATATGGCAGAATGAAACATACATTAAGGTAGAATACTATAGGTCTAAATATCTCAAATCAGAAAGATAAGAGAGACTCAATCAAGGTATCATAAGTCTAAAGTAAGAATACGGTTTAGACAGAGACTAATCATATACAATCTAGTCCAATCATGTACAATCCAATCCAATCAAATCATATACAATTCGATCTAATCCAATCATATACAATCCGATCCAATCCAATCATATACAATCTTATTCAATCTAATCACACCATCCAATCTAATCCAATCATATACTCAATGAATAAAGTCAAAGGACTCAACTCAATAGACACATGAATTAGAATTTAGAAATGTTTTACAAATTGACTCAATCATCTAAAATACCAATCAAACCAATCAACCAAGTATTCAATCAACTCAATAATAAACTCAAAGGACTCAATTCAACAAATATGCAAATTAGAATTTAGCAATGTTTTGTAATTCGACTAAATCATTTATAATATCAAACAAACCAATCATAACATGCACAATCCACTAAATTTGGGAGTATCTCTAACAGACAACCATCACCTATGTGCCAGTGATGCACAATAAGCCGACGTTGTTGCCACCTCCGTCCATACTTTGCCAGGGTATGAACGTATGAACCAATCATGGATCCAATAATCAATCAAGTCCTATCATATCAGGACAATGAAATAGAAAACATTCGACTTTAACAGTTCAATCCTTTCCTATGTTGGCTACGTAGTTTTTAGGATTTGAGTAGGGACTATACTCTTATCTAATTCGGTGCTCAATACTCCTCCCTACACTCAATATTCTCATATCTATCGGGTGAGTAAAATACTCAAAATACTCATTTAGTCTCATTTGTACTTAGTTCAAATCAACTCATTTAGTCTCATTGGACTATTTTCAAAACTCAATCAATATGGTCTCTTTGAACCTTCTTTCTAAACTCAATCAATTTCAATCATAACTTCATTCAATTAGGTAATTCTTTCAAGACTTATTCATGTCTCATCAGGACTCCAAATCAACAATCGTTAATATTTTCATTTAAGCTATGCTTTCAACTCCATCATGCAGTAAATATTAAATGTATTAAAATATAATTTTCACTTCTCAAGTCAAACTCAAAATAGACGTTTTAATGTAATAAAACTCAACCCATTTATACTCAAAATACTCATGCTCAAACTCTTTCTAAATCAAAGATGAAAATAACCATTCTTTAAACTCAAAATAGTGCATAAATAATTTTTGCAAAAATATTCATAAATAATTACTAAAACTCCTTCTCATCAATCATTTATACTCAAAGTTCTAACAAGACTCCAATCAAATTGAATTATGCAAACCATATCATGTAATCACATTAGACTCCAATTCATTACATCTCAATACATAATCATCAACGTTACCTCTTCATCAATCATTTTACCTTTTTAAAACTAAACATCATTCACATCATCATAAAATATCTTGCTCCAAAATCCTCATTTAACTCTATGTTCAATTTCAGCAAACTCATTAAAATATGCATCATCTCACTTTGAAAGCACTATTAACATAATAACCAATAATCTCAACCTCAAGACAAATTATGAAAAAAATGAAATCTAATCTTGGGTTCATGTGAATGAATACATGAATCCAAACTCTCAACAAAACTCAAATCAAGAACATCATTAATACATATGAATTTGTATACAAAAATTCAATAGAAATTATAGATAAACAAAGATCTGAACTCATGAAACCTCAAAACTCAACTCCACTCGAATCAATGAAGATGTAGGGCACGTGGATGAAATCTATCCAACGTTGTGAGTAGCCTTACATTCCAGACTTTTAGAACAAATCAAGGATTTGATGGACTTACTTGAAGAACTTGAATCCTAACTCTTCTTCTCTTCTCCAATTCTTGCTCTCAATGTTCTTGGATGTTTTTGGAGAGAAAACACCTTAGAAACTGATATAGGGGCGAATTTTAGTCATACAAATGCATCCAAGATTGTATATATATAATAGGGAATGATCCAAGTTTCCCTTACTAAAATCTCAAAAAACTGGGCAAGTCCAAGACAGGTCTGCATCGCGAACTTGTCACGCATCTCTTTGGAAAGAAAAATCTAGAAAAATAGGCCAAGTCTGTGACTGGTCCGCGTCGCAAACTTGTCGCTCACTTCTCTGGTCGAATGGGTACAACTTTTTACTCCAAACTCTAAAAAATGCAATCTTGGTATCGTTGGAAAGAAGAATCAAAGAAATTTAATTTGATAGGTTATAGGACACCTAATTAAATATATTCTAAGAGATATGGTCATTTGAAGTTTACCCTTATACGAACTCATACGAAAACTTAGCTGATAGAAATTCTTTGGATTCGGCTTGGTGTTAGAGATCTCTTATGACCCTAAAACACATATAATACACTTCAAATACTTAGGAATTGATCCTAACACATATATACAACTAGAAGTCACCGAATTAGATCCTACATGAACATGAAGAATGGTTTGAGTCTGGGCAAAAAAAATTGGGGTATTACATTATCTCCCCCTTGGGATCATTAGTCCTCGAATGAAGATCAACCAGAGCTGGACTCGAGGAATGAATAACAATAGAGACTTAATCAAATCAACCAATCAACCAAATCAAGCAATCTAGACAATCAACTATTCCAACTCAAGAATAGGCAAATCAGTTCAAGTCAAGAGTAGGGACATTACATTCAACATTCTCATCATTAGGCACGAATAGAACATCAAAACTCCATCAATCAAATCATTCAAACATCTAGATCATCAACCGTTGAACTTAATAAGGAAGACATCAACTCGAATCAAGAATAGGAAGTTATTTTCAACATTATCATTGATGGCACAAATAGAAGTGGCTATTTGGTCTTTATGTCATCTTTATAGGATCGACTATCCTTGATTTCAACACTTTCAATAGGAACTAACAACAAAGGATCTCCCAAGCACTACTTTGATCATCGAGACGTGAAGCACCAGACTAAAGATGGCTAACTAAAAAGGTAACTCCAATTCATGAAGGCCAATATATCAGTGCCCAAGCTTTCCCTTCTTTTTGAGCCTCATAACACCCTTCACATACACCCAATCACTCCCCCAAAAGTCATCAATAGCCTACTACCATCACTCTCATAGTGACAACCACATAAATCAAGCCTATCACTCTAACCACCTCAACCACATCTAAGAATTCTCAGGCCTACTTTAAAACTTCTACCTCTATTATTGCATGAGCTCTTACTCAGAGACATACTAACATACTCTTACCTATATATTGCATATCACAGGGTCTCATCTCATTCCTCTTCCATACCTTTATCCTTAATTAGACACGTATAATACAACTATCACAATCAAGATACACTCAATGTCCCCATCTAATCTCACTCAACCCAGTCTACTAAAATCAATATGGGGGGCACATGGGTCTAGTCCATGGGAATAGTGCTCATATACTTGGAAGGACTAGAGTATCACCTCAACTAAAGTGTTAGGAAAATACAAGATGGAAAAACATCGATGTCTCATCCTGATCAACTCATCATTATCAAAAGCTCAAGACTTCATTTGGTTCATTACCATATAAACTCTCCCTTAGCTCAAAGGCAGCAACTAAAGGATAGTAACTAGTCACCCAAAGCAACTGACCAAATTTAGAGCCTCATACAACTCTATACTATCTCATATACACATCTTAAGTCTCTTTTTACCAAATGACTTAGCCTCAATTCACTATTCATATCTGAGGGTCACATACCCCTCTATTCATAACATATCAAGCCTACTAAATCAAATCTTAAAACTAGCACTATCTCAATCATTCATTACACCTCATTACTCACCTCATAGATACTTTACTCTAGTTACGGGCCTTAATTAACCACCATTCTCACTATTTGAGTTCTACTCCTCAAACTTTCTCTATCCAACTCTAGGATCATTCTACGAATCATAGCTTACCATGCCTCAAATCACATTCCATCGGATGGTGACATTTATCATTTAGATACACAACTTCCCTCTCAAAGATAACATTCGAATCAAGATTTAGAGATGAGATTTTGGGATTCATCTTGCTCTAGCTCAAGGCATTATCTATATGAATAAGAGTGTGTTCTTTCAAATCAATAGACTTAAGCATATTAATCGGCTCCTCTTAAACCTTGTGCAGCCTCTTCACATTCTCGGGACTTTATCTGAAATTAACTCATCAATAAGGACCTGAGCTTTGCTATTCAACCACCTTGAGCATGAGGGTAAGTCAAATAGATTTGAGCAACACATGAATTAGAAGGGAACTTTCATAGAGTTAAACTCTATCGCACGAACTCAGAATATGAAAGATATGAAACAATTCTTAATGTCCTATAGCCTCCTGATTATAAGTATGGTGTAAAACACACCCATAAGAAAGACTTTACTAGACACGGCTTCATAGACTCCCTAGGACCCTTGAACTCTTTGCTCTGATTCCAAGTTTTTCATGCTCTAGGAGGGTGCCTAGACGTGGCCGGCACTCAGAAACCATTACTGGCTCCCAAGTGAACTACTTAACCTGATCAAACATCCGTTCATTCATTCAATCAGTGGAAGACTTAAAATAAAGAGGTGATTAAGTGGGCAACTCAAATCAACAATCTAGCTCAAGAAAGAAAGGTCATGGGCCAACAAGTCTAACTTCAATATTTTTGATTAAATAGTCTGACGAGAACAATTCAAGGAAACAAAATACTCAATCGACCATCACTTTATAATCTATGAAGCCTTTATCACTACTATTTAATTGGTGCCAATGACAGGTTCATGGCTACCTCAAATCAGAATGGAAAGACTAAACTCATCGCAAGAATAACACAAGTAGTATCCTCCGAATGTAGGGGAGGATTCACTAATAAGCTGAGTATGAACAGATCTTCAATGGTGCGCCTATTGATGAACTCTTAAACCTATCTCTGCATCATGAAATGATGCAGGTCTAAATGGACGTCACTACATAGAATGTACTAGTATGTAATATGGCAGAATAAAACATACATTAAGGTAGAATACTATAGGTCTAAAGTAAGAGAGACTCAATCAAGGTATCATAAGTCTAAAGTAAGAATGCGGTTTAGACAGAGACTAATCATATACAATCCAGTCCAATCATGTAAAATCTAATCTAATCCAATCATATACAATTCAATCCAATCTAGTCATATACAATCCGATCTAATCCAATCCAATCAAATACTCAATGAATAAAGTCAAAGGACTCAACTCAATAGAGATGTGAATTAGAATTTAGAAATGTTTTACAAATTGACTCAATCATCTATAATACCAATCAAACCAACCAACCAAGTATTCAATCAACTCAATAATAAACTCAAAGGACACAACTTAACAAATATGCAAATTAGAATTTAGCAATGTTTTGCACTTCGACTCAATCATTTACAATCTCAATCAAACTAATCATATTATGCACAATCCACTCAATTTGGGAGTTTCTCTAATCGATAACCATCACCTATGAGCTAGTGATGTACAACAAGCCGTTGTTATTGCCACGTTCGTCCATACTTTTCCAGGGTATGAACGAATTAACCAATCATGAATCAAATAATCAATTAAGTCCTATTATATCAGGACAATGAAATATGAAACATCCGACTTTAATGGTTCAATCATTTCCTACGTTGGCTATGTAGTTTTTTGGATTCGAGTAGAGACTATACTCTTACCCAATTTGGTGCTCAATACTCTTCCAAAGACTCAATATGCTCATATCAATCAGGTGAGTAAAATACTCAAAATACTCATTTAGTCTCCTTTTGACTTAGTTCAAATCAACTCATTTAGTCTCATTGGACTCTTTTCAAAACTCAATCAATCTGGTCTCTTTGGACTTCTTTCAAAACTCAATCAATTTCAACCATCACTTCATTCAATTAGGCAATTCTTTCAAGACTAATTCATGTCTCATCAGGACTCCAAATCAACAATCGTTATTTTTTTCATTTAAGATATTCTTTCATATACAATTCGATCCAATCCAATCATATACAATCCAATCCAATCCAATCATATATAATCCAATCCAATCCAATCATATACAATCTGATTCAATATAATCATACTATCCAATTCAATCCAATCATATACTCAACGAATAAAGTCAAAGGACTCAACTCAATAGACACGTGAATTAGAATTTAGAAATGATTTACAAATCAACTCAATCATCTACAATACTAATCAAGCCAATCAACCAACTATTCAATCAACTCAATAATAAACTCAAAGGACTCATCTCAACAAATATGAAAATTAGAATTTAGCAGTGTTTTGTAATTCGACTCAATCATTTTTAATCTTAATCAAACCAATCATATCATGCACAATCCACTCAATTTAGGAGTTTCTCTAACTGACAACCATCACCTATGAGCCAATGATGTATAACAAGCCGACGTTGTTGCCATGTCCGTCCATACTTTGCCAGGGTATGAATGAATCAACCAATCATGGATCCAATAATCAATTAAGTCCTATAATATCATGATAATGAAATAGGAAACATCTGACTTTAACGGTTCAATCGTTTCCTATGTTGTCTACGTAGTTTATGGAATTCGAATACGGACTATACTCTTATCTAATTCGGTGCTCAATACTCCTCCCTACACTCAATATGCTCATATCTATCAGGTGAGTAAAATACTCAAAATACTCATTTAGTCTCATTTGGACTTAGTTCAAATCAACTCATTTAGTCTCATTGGACTCTTTTCAAAACTCAATCAATTTGGTCTCTTTGGACCTTCTTTCAAAACTCAATCAATTTCAATCATCACTTCATTCAATTAGGCAATCCTTTCAAGACTCATTCATGACTCATCAGGACTCCAAATCAATAATCGTTAAAGTTTTCATTTAAGACATGCTTTCAATATACTCAAAATAATGATGTTCAAACTCTTTCTAAATCAAAGATGAAAATAACCATTCTTTAAACTCAAAATAGTGCATAAATAATTTATGCAAAAATGTTCACAAATAATTACTAAAACTCCTTCTCAACAATCATTTATACTCAAAGTTCTCACAAGACTCCAATCAAATCGAATTATGCAAACCATATCATGTAGTCACACTAGACTCCAATTCATTACATCTCAAAACATCATCATCAACATTACCTCTTCATAAATCATTTTACCTTCTTAAAACTAAACATCATTCACATCATCATCAAACATCTTGCTCCAAAATCTTCATTTAACTCTATGTTCAACTTCATCAAACTCATTAAAATATGCATGATCTAAGTAATAATAGAAAATTCAAGCTTAAAGTAAATGATGTGGTAGAAGTAATGGGCAATAAGGGTATAAAACTAATAAAGCCTATTAAAATAAATCCAAAAGAATATGCAGGCTTAGAATGGAACTTAGATAAATTAGGCAAACCAAAAGTATTTATACTAGAAAATCATTTAATGTATACTAGCTCTAAAGGAGAAACGTCAATAAGGTTTACAGACTATAATTATCCTAGTCAAAATCAAATTGATGATACAGACATTGAAAGTAGAATAGCAACAGAACAAGAATAATTTATGAACATGGAATTACTGCAAGAGAGCTGTAAGGTAGATAAGGCTATCGAAGAAGCAAAAAGACTATACAAAGAATAATTATAGTATCTTTAAATGTAAGGGTTGCAAAGAAGGTTGAATGGATATTGTGGAAATAATTGAACATTTTAGATTATGCCTAAAAAATTTGATAACCTAGCATATAGGATAGAAGATACAAGATGCTTAGAAAAGACTTCTGGAGAAGAAATAAAAGACTTAGAAGAAACTTGCGAAGAAGATGACATACAATCCCTACTAAGTTATAAAGAGTTAATGACCGAAACAACTAGTGCCCATAGTGCTAGTCCTTTCCAGAGAACCAGTCAAGCTCCTACTATTGGGTATAGTACAGGTAATCTACCAAGACAAGCCTAGCCTATACCAGCAACAGAAATAAAAGAAAATATTAAACCAGCAGGAAGGAGAATGCCATTAGAAGAACTTATTAGATTACAAGGAGGCAATAAAGGAAAAATACTTAATATAGCTGCTCATGATCCACAAATGTGAAACACAGTTATAGATATATGGAAAGGAATAATAGTTATAGCCTTTATAAAAAATTACCCAAAAATAGATGCAGAGACAATGTATAAATACTTAGAAACCTTTTTAGGAGAATCATGTTGTCACGACCCAAAAACTGAGGTCATGATGGCACACATCTCAAAACCTAATCTGATGTGTAACCCTAAAAATAAAAATCATACAAGACTCCCAAAGGGGAAAGTGATGCCATAATTTAAATAAAAAGAAAAAAACAATGAAGAAATTATCCCAAAATCTGGTGTCATAAGTATAAAGAGCATCTAATACAAGGTTCGAATCTGTAGATACAACATAAGTCTCTGAATGATACAAAAGACTAAAAAATAAAGATAGACTAGTGAGGATCCGAAATCTGGGACCTCACCACTAATCTGAGAATACACAATCCGCTAGAATATTAACTGCCACGTGGGGTACCCCGACTAGTATCTGTATCAAAAAGGGACACAGAAGTAGGGGTGAGTACAATTCACATGTACTCAGTAGGTTTTAGCTGACTGAGTATAAGCAATTAATCAAACCTATGAAATAAACTAAGGAACGCATCCACCTGCATACAGAAAAGTCCCACTTCGGCATCGGTGCCGCCAGTTTATATATATATTGACGCGAGTAAAGTAAACCCATAATAACAGCTCATAATCACAATTAATCATATAATTCAAGCAGCACAGATATCAATGCAATACAATGTAATATGATGATGCAATGATGTGGTGGTACAGTGGAATCAAGACTATCGCACAGCCTGTCGTATACACCTGCCGAGTTGTGCTACCAAGCAGGACCCATGGGGGTCTCGCATACCATATACCTCAATCACAATATCTCATTATCCTTGCCACCTCCTCGTGGTCAAGGGATCACAATGCATCTTCTACCCTGCCAGAAAACTGCCTCGGTCAGGGACTCAAGATATAAAGGTTAGGATCACAATGCATTCACTACTCTGCCGAAAAACTGCCTCGGTCAGGGACTCAAGATACAAATGTTTAAAGGTGTTTTATTTTCTTTCTCAAAAAGAATTTCCATATTTCTCAACTTCCCATGTTTCATGATATGATGAATGAGGATGAATGCATCAAATCACATATGCATGGAAGTAATAATCAACTCACATGTGGTATAAGGTTCAAAGTTCTCAAAACTTAACCTACACATGATATTTACCCTCAATAAATAGTAATGGGAAGAACACACTTTCATTTAAATATTCACCCCTTTCTCAACAATATTTCAATACTTAAGTATGCTCAAACCCCCCAACTCAATCTCTTAGGCGGCATCACAAGTCAAATAATATACTCAAGCCTCTCTCTTAGGCAAATCATAATTCACATGCTCTCAAAGCAAATAAGATAACAAATAAGGCCCCCACACGGGCTATGTAATACGAATAAACCCCCACACGGCAACACATTAATAAATAAGCCCCCACACGGGCATCACAATATATATAACATTCTCAACTCATACTACAACCCCATCCCAAAGTCTATAACATATGAATGACTAATTACCCCATCTCAATCTCAAAGAAAGATAGCCAAACCTACCTCAATTGTCGAAACCGCACTCGAATACCTCCACCGAACAAGCAACTCTCGAATTCAGCACCCGGAATGACAACCCACTATCAACAATGAAACATACACGTCACAAGGAGTCCAATGACACCCATATTAATAGGTTTCGGAACCGGAGGTAAAATAGTCCAAAAATTAACTATTTTCGAAAAGGGTAAAATCTGGAAATTTATTGAACAATCCCATTCTATTGGTAATAAGGAACTCATGGTTGAAAAACCCATAAAAATAGAGCTCAAAACGAGTTGGAAATCATAATTTTTCTTAAATTCGGATTAGGGAAGAAACAAAGATTTTTGGGGTTTGAAACTAAAATTTAAGAGTTAAAATTGTCAAAAACTTAATGAAAAAGGAAGGTTTTAGGTCAAAAATCACTTACCCAACACTTTTCCTCGAAAATCTCTTCTCAAATCACCTCAAGGAGTTCAAGAACTCAAACAAATGATGAAAAATATTGAAATGGGAAGAAAGGGGCATTTTCTGCCCAAAAAGTTACTGTTCACGCGTGTTACTGTTCACGCGTGTTTTGTACAAATTTTCAAAAATCACCCTCAAGGTCATTACAATATCCACCACTAAAAAGGATGTTCGTCCTCAAACATAAGATAAAATAAAGTACCTGGGGTCTCAAAAACCTGAGGGTACCGAGCCTGTATATCAGACTCTAACTCCTAAGTCGCCTCCTCAGCAGGCCGATACTGCCACTGCACCTTGACCGAAGCGACCTCCTTGGTCCTGAGTCTACGAAGCCGCCTATCTAGAATAACTGTCGGCTCCTCTTCATAAGTCAAATCCGGACTCAACTCTACCGCATCATAAGAAATCACATGAGACTCATCCGGTATGTACTTGCGAAGCATGGAAACATGAAACACCAGATGGATAGCTGACAATTTAAGGGGTAAGGCCAACTTATACACCACTCCACCTACTCTCCTCAGGATTTCAAACGGGCCAACAAACCTTGGGCTAAGCTTGCCCTTCTTTCCGAACCTCATCACACCCTTCATGGGCGATATTTTAAGACACACGCAATCACCCACCATGAACTCTAAGGGACGAACCCTCCTATCAGCATAACTCTTCTGACGACTCTGAGCTGTCAATAGTCGACCCTGAATCAAACGTACCCACTCCACAGCATCCCTAAGTAAGTCAGTATCCAATGCATCAACCGCAACAGAATCAAACCATCCAATGGGTGATCGACACCTACGACCATACAATGCCTCAAATGGTGCCATTTGAATGCTGGAGTAATAACTATTATTATAGGCAAACTCTGCTAAGGGCAAGTGTTGGTCCCATCGGGCACCAAAATCAATCACACAGTCCCTAAGCATATCCTCCAACACCTGAATAGTCCGCTCGGACTGACCATCGGTTTGGGGATGAAATGCTGAACTCATCTCTAGCCTCGTACCCAAACCACGCTGTAATGCCTTCCAAAAATGAGAGGTGAACACTGAACCCCAATCAGATACAATAGAGATAGGCACCCCATGCAGCCTAATAATCTCACGAAGATAGATCCTAGCTAACTGATCTGCATTGTAGCTAGTCTTTACCAGAAGGAAATGGGCTGATTTGGTCAATCGATCCATAATCACCCAGACAGAGTCATACTTACCCAATGCCATGGGTAATCTAGACACGAAGTCCATAGTGATACGCTCCCATTTCCACTCAGGAATGGGCATCCTTTGCATAGGACCACCCAGTTTCTGATGCTCATACTTCACTTGTTGGCAATTTAGACACTTAGCCACAAAATCAATAATGTCTCTCTTCATGCCACACTACCAATAGTGTTGTTTCAAGTCATGAAACATCTTTTCCACTCCTGAGTGAATCAAATACTTGGAACAATGAGCCTCCTCTAATATCATACGTACCCATTCACTAACCTTAGGCACACAAATGCGACCATTAATCCTCAAAACTCCTTCCTGATCAAGAGAGGCTGATTTTGCTTCACCACTCAACACTTTGTATCGAATGGCCCTCAACTTTTCATCTTCAAACTGGTGTGTACGAATCTGGTCCATCAAAGTAGACCTAGCCTCCACAAAGGCCAAAATACCATGATGTGTAGAAATATCAAGTCGGACCAACTGTCTAGCCAATGAATGAACCTCCAACGCCAAAGGCCTCTCCACAGCCTTAAGAAAGGCCAAACTACCCATGCTAGATGCTTTGCGACTCAGGGCATCCGCTACCACATTAGCTTTGCCCGGATGATAAAGTATGGTAATATCATAGTCTTTCAATAACTCTAACCACCTACGCTGCCGCATGTTCAGATTCGGCTGAGAAAAGATATACTTAAGGCTACGGTGGTAAGTATAGACCTCGCAATGCACTCCATAGAGATAATGCCTCCACAACTTCAGAACAAACACCACAGCTGCTAACTCTAAGTCGTGGATAGGATATTTCTTCTCATGTACCTTCAACTGTCGAGAAGCATAAGCTATAACTCTACCTTTTTGCATCAATACACCACCCAAGCCGACTCCCGAAGCATCACAAAACATAATAAATGCCACGCCCTTCTCGAGTAAGGCTAGAATAGGTGCTGAAGTCAATAATTCCTTGAGCTTTTGAAAGCTCGCCTCACACTCCTCAGTCCACTGAAATGCCACGGTCTTTTGAGTTAGCCTAGTCAATGGTGCTGTAATAGAAGAGAATCCTTGAACAAACCGATGATAGTAGCCTGCCAACCCAATAAAACTCCGAATCTCGGTAACCGAAGTAGGCCTAACCCAATCACGAATCGCTGCAACTTTGGCTGGATCAACCATAATACCATCCTTGGTCACTATATGACCCAAGAATGTCACGGACTCAAGACAAAACTCACATTTGGAGAATTTTGCATACAATTTCTCCTCTCTCAATCTCTGAAGGACTGTCCTCAGGTGCCTATCATGATCTGCCTCATTCTTGGAATAAACCAAGATGTCATCAATAAACACGATCACAAACGAGTCCAAATAAGGTCGAAATACCCGGTTCATCAACTCCATAAAAGCAGCCGGGGCATTAGTCAACCCGAAAGACATAAACACAAACTCATAATGCCCATAACGAGTCCTGAATGCAGTCTTTGGGATATCAGATTCCCAAACTCTCAACTGATGGTAACCCGACCTCAAATCAATCTTTGAGAACACCGATGCACCTTGAAGCTGGTTAAATAAATCATCAATGCGAGGGAGAGGATACTTGTTCTTGATAGTGACTTTGTTCAACTGTCGATAGTCAATACACATCCTCATAGTACCATCTTTCTTCTTCATAAATAAAACCGGTGCACCCCACGGTGATACACTAGGTCTAATAAACCCTTTCTTCAACAAATCTTCCAATTGTTCTTTTAACTCTTTCAATTTTGCCAAAGCCATCTGATAAGGAGAAATAGAGATGGGTTTAGTGTCATGCTCTAAATCAATCACAAAATCGATATCACGGTCAGGAGGAACTCCCAATAAGTCTATAGGAAATACATCTATAAACTCTCTCACCACCCTCGTAGTTTCTATATGAGATGACTCCGTGGTGAGATCACATACATGAGCCAAATAAGACAAACAACCCTTATCCATCAAGCGACGAGCACGAATATAAGATATCACCCCCTTAGGATACGAACTCAGATTACCCTTCCATACTAAGCTAGGTAAACCGGGATAAGCTAAGGTCACGGTCTTTGCATAACAATCTAATATAGCATGATAAGCATATAACCAGTCCATACCCAGTATCACATCAAAATCAAGCATGTCTAATAAAATCAAGTCTGCACGGATCTCTCTACCCGAAAATATCACCAAACATCCCTTGTATACCCGATCCACTACTAAAGATTCACCTATTGGGGTAGAAATAGTAATAGGCACAATAAGGGACTCACTCATATAATCAATACCCACATAAAAATAAGTCGACACATAAGAATAGGTAGACCCTGGGTCAAATAATACTGAAGCAGAACGATGGCAAACTAGAACAATACCTGTAATAATTGCATCAGAGCTTCTGCCTCATATCTACCCGGTATAGCATAGCATAACTGACGGTCACCCTTAGCCTGTGAACCCCCATGAGCACCACCTCGTGCTCTACCCTTAGCACCACGGGTGCCACCTCTAGTATTTTGTGAAGAACCTCGAACAGCTAGAGCATCTGTAGAATGAACAACTGGTGCCCCAGGCCATCTAGTAGAAGGAGCACGTTTGGGGCAATCTTGGGCCTTATGCCCAAACTCATCACACACATAACGACCTCGAGGACCTGAACTCTGTGGGGAATAACTAGAAGTGTCAAAACAACCTCCGGAGCTCGAAGAACCCTGAATAGCTGCCTGGACTAGTCTGCCCTGATAACCATGGGTTCCTGAACCCGAATATTCTCTACCCTTAGAGGAATGATCACTGAATTGACCCTGCCGACGGAACCTCTTGGCCCCACCCTATCTAGCACATCGGATACTCTCTATCATCCTGGCATGATCAATAATACTCTGAAACGTACCTCCAGATAATACAAGAGAGGCTCCTGGAGATAATCGGCGAATCCCTTCACTAGTTTGTGAATCCACTTGAACTCGGTGGGAATACTCGACATAGCATAACGAGATAACTCATGGAAGCGAGTCTTATACTTAGATACAGATAGGGAGCCCTGCTCCAGTCTGTCAAACTCATCCCTACGCTGATCACGAAGGCTATAAGGCACAAATCTCTTAAGGAACACCTCAGTAAACTGTTCCTAACTCATCATAGGAGAACCAATAGGTCTATGAGCAAGAACTGACCTCCACCATTCTTTGGCCACTCCTGCAAATTGATATGAAGTGTAAGAAACTCCATGTGTCTCTAAAATGCCTAGGTTGAACAACCTGTTTTGGCACTCAGTCAAAAAGTCATAGGCTTTCTCTCCGGATTTACCATCAAACCTTGGAGGCGCCAATTGAATGAACCTCTCGAAACTCTTCTACTCAGCTACCGACATGGCAGCATTAGCAGAAACTGGCGGAGCTGCAAATCTCGGAGGTGCAATAGAAGGCATTGAAGATGAACCAAGAGTCTGAAATCCTACACTAGGCCCCTGAATTGGCGGTGTTGCACCAACTATGATAGGAGAACCTACAGCACCTGAAATAATACCAGAGGTAGGAGCACTATCCAGTCTAGCCAATAATCGAACTAGTAGCTCCTAAAGAATCGGAGCACTATTGGGAACCACAGGAGGCTGGGATGGCCTCTGCTCCTCAGTCTTCTGCTCTAAGTCATCCTCATGCTCATACATGGGCTCAGGTGATAGCTCTCTAGCTCATCCACGAGCAGGTACTGCTCCCCTTGCTCGGCCTTATCCCCTGACTCCACCACGTCCTCTACCTCGCCCGCGTACTGGGGCTCGAGTAGCAGGTGCAGCCTCACCCTCAGTAATTGTGGCTCTAGTCCTCACCATCTGCGCAGAAGGAATAGATCAAAGCTATACAATACTTGATATGAATAAATCGCACGAAGGGAGTAAAAAGAAAGAAATTCTCCTATTAAGTATCTTGTAGCCTCTCGAAGATAAGTACATACGTCTACGTACTGATCTGCAAGACTCTACTAGACACCCTGCTCTTTAACTTATAAAACCGGTAAACCTAGTGCTCTGATAGCAATTGACACGACCCAAAAACTGAGGTCATGATGGCACACATCTCAAAACCCAGTCTGATGTGTAACCCTAAAAATAAAACTCATACAAGACTCCCAAAGGGGAAAGTGATGCCACGATTTAAATAAAAAGAAAAAAAACAATGAAGAAATTATCCCAAAATCTGGTGTCATAAGTATAAAGAGCATCTAATACAAGGTTCGAATCTATAGATACAACATAAGTCTCTGAATGATACAAAAGACTGAAAAATAAAGATAGACTAGTGAGGATCCGAATTCTAGGATCTCACCACTAATCTGAGAATACACAATCCGCTAGAATATTAACTTCCATGTGGGGTACCCCGACTAGTATCTGCATTAAAAAGGGACACAGAAGTAGAGGTGAGTACAATTCACATATACTCAGTAGGTTTTAGCTGACTGAGTATAAGCAATTAATCAAACCTATGAAATAAACTAAGGAACGCATCCACCTGCATACAGAAAAGTCCCATTTCGGCATCGGTGCCGCCAGTTTATATATATATATTGACGCGAGTAAAGTAAACCCATAATAACAGCTCATAATCACAATTAATCATATAATTCAAGCAGCACAGATATCAATGCAATGCAATACAATATGATGATGCAATGATGTGGTGGTACGGTGGAATCAAGACTATCGCACAGCCTGTTGTATACACCTGCCGAGCTGTGCTACCAAGCAGGACCCATAAGGGTCTCGCAGACCATATACCTCAATCACAATATCTCATTATCCTTGCCACCTCCTCGTGGTCAAGGGATCACAATGCATCTACTACCCTGCCGGAAAACTGCCTCGGTCATGGATTCAAGATACAAAGGTTAGGATCACAATGCATCCACTACTCTGTCGGAAAACTGCCTCGGTCAGGGACTCAAGATACAAAGGTTTAAAGGTGTTTTATTTTCTTTCTCAAAAAGAATTTCCATATTTCTCAACTTCCCATGTTTCATGATATGATGAATAAGGATGAATGCATCAAATCACATATGCATGGAAGTAATAATCAACTCACATGTGGTATAAGGTTCAAAGTTCTCAAAACTTAACCTACACATGATATTTACCCTCAATAAATAGTAATGGGAAGAACACACTTTCATTTAAATATTCACCCCTTTCTCAATAATATTTCAATACTTAAGTATGCTCAAAACCCCCAACTCAATCTCTCAGGCGGCATCACAAGTCAAATAATATATTCAAGCCTCTCTCTTAGGCAAATCATAATTCACATGCTCTCAAAGCAAATAAGATAACAAATAAGGCCCCCACACGGGCTATGTAATACGAATAAACCCCCACACGGCAACACATTAATAAATAAGCCCCCACACGGGCATCACAATATATATAACATTCTCAACTCATACTACAACCCCATCCCAAAGTCTATAACATATGAATGACTAATTACCCCATCTCAATCTCAAAGAAAGATAGCCAAACCTATCTCAATTGTCGAAACCGCACTCAAATACCTCCACCGGACAAGCAACTCTTGAATTCAGCGCCCGGAATGACAACCCACTATCAACAATGAAACATACACATCACAAGGAGTCCAATGACACCCATATTAATAGGTTTCGAAACCGGGGGTAAAATGGTCCAAAAATTAACTATTTTCGAAAAGGGTCAAATCTGGAAATTTATTGAACAATCCCATTCTATTGGTAATAAGGAACTCATGGTTGAAAAACCCATAAAAATAAAGCTCAAAACGAGTTGAAAATCACAATTTTCCTTAAATTTGGATTTGGGAAGAAACGAAGATTTTTGGGGTTTAAAACTAAAATTTAAGAGTTAAAATTGTCAAAAACTTAATGAAAAAGGAAGGTTTTAGGTCAAAAATCACTTATCCAACACTTTGCCTCGAAAATCTCTTCTCAAATCACCTCAAGGAGTTCAAGAACTCAAACAAATGATGAAAAATATTGAAATGGAAAGAAAGGGGCATTTTCTGCCCAAAAAGTTACTGTTCACGCGTGTTACTGTTCACGCGTGTTTTGTACAAATTTTCGAAAATCACTCTCAAGGTCATTACACATGTAAAGCAGTTTGGGAAGCGTATAAACAAACTTATCCCCAAGAATTCCAAAGCCTAATAGATTTAGGTCCAAACCCATATAATATCGCTAATAAAATACATGTGTTATTAACAGGTGAAGACCCAAATAGTGGATTAGTCCTTACAAAGAAATATTATAATAAAATTAGAACAATTAAGTATTACAAATTGGATCCATATAAAAGACTTTCTTAAAGATTATTTTTATTATTGCATAGTTAGTGGTAATACTTTTGATGAAGAACTAGGTAAAAAATCATTTCATAAATTATCAGGAGCCTTAGGACGAGAAATAGAAGAAAGATGGTATAAAAGAGAAGGTGTAGAACAGAACCCTATAGCCTTATGGTCAATAGGACAAAAAATACAACATGTAATGGAAATTCTACTAGAAAAATGTACCAATATACAAATACAGAAACAACTTAAACAAAATAAAATGAATTTCTGTAAGGCCATAATATACACTACTCAGAGTTATGATAAACAACCAAGAAAGCAAAAGAAATATAAAAGAGGAACTTTGTATAACCCAAAGCCATACAGTAGTAAAAAATACTACTTAAAAAGATCCTCAGCCAAAAAGCCTTATTTAAATAGAGATAGACATGTTAGAAAATATAAAAATGATAGAAATTACAAAAATAAATTAGAGTGTTATACATGTGGTAGTATAGAACATTTAGCCAATACATATCCCAAAAGAAAGAATAGCAAGACTAGGAACTCTCAATTAGTAGAAGAACTACACGAAACGTTACTAAATGTAGACGAATATATGTCGGATACTGAAAGTATATACTCTATAGTAAGTATTGAGGTGGCAGATAAATCACAATCTGAATCCTCTGATTCCAAAGAAGAAAATCTCATAAATAAAATAAGACTAGAAAGAGGAACGTTAAATTTAGAAGACTTACAATTAAGTTCTATGATGAATATAGGACAAGAATGTAGTCATAATTTTGAACAGTCTTTTTCTATATCTTCTAAGTGTGCTTGTTCTAAGTTATCTTCGTATTCTTCATATAGGTTTTTTGAAGAACAACTACTTTTATTACAACAGTCTGTACAACAATTTGATATACCCTTTTTGGGAGTTGTTTTTATTTGAGACCTTCCTTTTGTAGGGGGTTTATATTTTGTAATGGGGTATAAGTTGTATTTCTAATTAACATTATTCCATCCCTAGAGAATAAACGGCTTTCATTATTTTGTATAAGGAAATGTAATCCTATTACTAGATCTGTTTTGATATCTAAATCCTTTGCTAGTATTTTATACATATTATATGTGGGCTTGTAGAATTCATTACATGTATTAATAAAGCTTATTTGGGCTTTTTCTACATAGTAATTGTAGAAGTTATATGTTCCGTCCATTTGTATTGCTGATATAGGTTCTGGAAATGTTTTTAAGAGTTTTGTTGGTAATATCCTCTTATTTATAAGGCAACTTGTGCATCCTTTATCTACTAGTGCTAAAGTTTCTATTTTTATGTCTTTAATTTTTATTCTAGCTAATACTTTTACTGTTTCAAATTGTTTGTCTTCATTATATATAAGGCTAGTACTATTTTCTTCTATATTCATAAGCTCTATTTCTATATTGTCTAAATGTATTGTGTCTTGTGTGTCCTCTTCAATTTTTTGTTTACCCTTTTCTATGGTGACTAATCTTTGTTAGAACTCATTTAATCTTGTTTCTAAAGTTAGTAATCGTAAATTAGTAACCGAGTCTTTTACCGGTGTATAGTCTTATTGTTTATTTACTTTTATTTCAAATTTGACCTCTATACAAGTAATACATGCTTCCATGTAACATTATTGACATTTGGCTATATATATATATATATATATATATATATATATATATATGAAAATGTTTTTGGCTCCATAATTGGCCATTGATAGCACAAACGTTCTGTCCCTATTCCCCTTCCCTTCTTCTATTGAATTTGGGAATAAATAGGGGTTGTGGCTTAACAGAAGAATCATCTTTTTTCAGTAGAAAAATACCGTGCCCACACAAAGAGATTAGCCAAAAAGATTACTCAAAAAACAGTAGAAGACTGCATCCTTAAATTAACTCACCTTGAACGAATTGTGCAAGAACTTCATGAGGTTAGCGTTCTGAATTTCGTGTTTGGATTTATATTATTTGTTATAATGTAAATTCGTGATCCTGAGTAATGCTTCCACTACATATATAAATTGTATACTCTAACATCCTACTCCCCTAAATAATGCTCCCAACCCCTAATCCTGCTACCTCTTGATGACGACACTCCCTACCACCCGGCCCAACCCTCAAAACCATGTTTTTTAGATTACATAAATGTTCTTAAGACCAGGGGCAGATCTAGAGAGGCGTGAGGGGGTTCACTCGAACCCCCTTGGAAAAAATTTACACTGTATATATAGGGTAAATTTTCAATATTTATGGTTATATATTAATTTTGAACCTCCTAAACATAAAGTAAATTGTAGTGCAGCGGTAGATAGGCCCTCGCGGCTCGCGTTCAGGACCCACACATCCTGGGTTTGAATCTTGCTGTGGGCATGTGTGGGCATATATTTTTAGCTTTTCTTTATTATATGGGAATAGGCATTAGCTGGACCACCTTTCACTTTTTTTTCTTTTTTTTAAAGAAGGGCTGAAATAATATATTTAAACCCAGAAAAATTAGAGGTCACATTTCCAAAAGCTAAATCACTTTTCTTTCTTCTCAAATACCTAAATCACTTCTTTTATTCTTCCACCCCCCCTCCCCCCGCAAAAAAAAACTAAGAGCCAAAATCTCACATAATTCATACCCAAAGAGTTCTTTCTTCAAGGTAAGCTCTTCTCTTCATGTCTTTCAAAAGTTTGTCTTTCTTGATCAAATATTGGCTATCTTCATACTTAAGTTGTGAAACTTTTGAGATTGTTTTTCTACTTCTTTCTTTGATAATTGTAAATAGAATTATAAGCCATTTGAATTTTTAGAAATCGGGAATAAAAACTTTCTTAACTTTGTCGAAGATTGAAGAAAAGTGAAACTAAATTGAAATTGATTAAGTTTACTTATTTTTTAGTAAATTTTAGTTCTATGAACATTGAAATTGAATTTTTAAATTAGAATGGTTTAGGAATTAGGACAATATATTGCTTTTGATAATAATGATGGGTATTCTAATTTCTAACAATAAGTATACTATTGAATATTCTTGACTCATTCACATAAATCTTACCAGTTATCAAATAAACACTACTAAAAAATGTAAAAAAATGACGCAAAAAAATGACGAACTGCGTCGCTTTTTGGTCAAACTCGACGAAAAAGCGACACAATCACTATTGTCGCTTTTTTGCTCAACGCTTTTAAAAAAGCAATAGATATTGTCGCAAAAAGTGACAGACTACGTCGCTCCTAAATTTTTTAATTAAAAAAGAAAAAAATCTTTTTATTTTTTTTAAAAAAATAATTATTTAATATAAAACGATGGATTATTGGTCTCCTTCTGCCGCTATTTAATTTTGGTGTTCTTAAAAATTTTCATAAAAGCGACGAACTTAGAGTCTCCGTCCATCGCTTTTCTAGAAAAACAATTTAAAAATTCAGAAAAGCGATGGACTAAAGGACCCAGTCCGTTGCTTATCTGCAACATATTTTACAGCAGAAACCTGCAGTTTCTGCTGCCCACCTGCAATAAAAATTTAATTCACTTCATGGCAATTCAGCCCATTCAAACACAAATAACAACAAATAAAATACGCAAAATACATAATAACAAACATAATTAAACACTAATAACGAATAAAGTTATTATTTAGAACGATTTAAAGTGTTTTAAAATTAACCAAAAATTTCAAAATATTCATAAACTAACATAGGAAACCTAAGAACTATTTGCTATGTATTCATCACTATCGTCGGATTTATCCAGAGTGGACCCTCTTGAATAACGGAGCGGATGCTAACGGGCGAGGTTGAGCACTTGTTCTTTAATTTGCTCAAATTGTTCATTAATACTTTTTTGCTCCTCAACCCTTCTTTTTTTAGATTCTGTCAATGCACGGGTAAGTTCTGCAATTTGCTGAGATATTGTAGCCATCTGAACCCCGTCAACGGCCTCGTCTTGACGCGACAATCCAATACCTTCTAAACCTAATTGGAGTCGTCGTACATTATTCCTAGAGCCCATTCCATCTATTCAGCCCTTGTGGCTACCTCCAACCACTTTTTCTGTCCAAATTTGAGTGGACTATTCAAGCGCTAGCTGGATCGAATCTCTCATATCATGTATGTGTCTCTCATAATCTTGCTGCATATTAGAAAATAAAATTTATAATCAATACATACATATATATATATATATATATATATATATATGTATATATATTTATATTAAAAATAAAATTTGGAATCAAAACATCTTACACCATCAATAAATTTAGATTTCAAACCACCACCAACTTCATAATGCATGTTATACATTCACAAACGATGATCCATCTACAAAATTATATATATTCAAGATTAATTAGTTCATAAAGATTACAATTCATCGAGACTACAAATGTCATTAATTCATGTTTTAATTAATTAATTTATATAATAATTAAGTTCAAGTTATAATTAATTTAAGTTATAATTAATTAATTCATATAATAATTAATTTCAAGTTCTACTTAATTCAAATTATAATTAATTCAAGTTATAATTAATTAATTCATATAATAATTAATTCAAGTTATAATTAAGTTCAAGTTATAATTAAGTTCAAGTCCTAATTAATTCAAGTTATAATTAATTTCATATTCTAATTAATTCAAATTATAATTAAGTTCACTTTCTAATTAATTTCAATTTCTAATTAATTCAACTTATAATTAAGTTCATATTCTAATTAATTCAAGTAAAAATTAAGTTTCAAACCTCATGACATTCAAGTTGAAGTTCTAAATTAAAATATCCTAAAATTTAAGTATCCAAGTTATTCAAATTAGCTATAAGTCTAAAGAGTTCAAAATTTATAGAAACCTAAAAACTTTCTAAGTTTAACTTCAAAAGTCCTAAAGTTCAACTTCATGACTTTAAATATCTAATTCTACTTAGCTTAATTAATTCTAAAGTCTAAAGATTTCAAAAATTATACAAACCTAAAGTTCAAAATTAGTATCTAAGTTATTCTAATTATAAGTTCTAAATTAAAGAACTTTAATTCAATTATCCAATTTCTAATATTTTTCTAAGTTTCAAACTTCCAAATTTCTTATATTCAAGTATCTAAGTTATTCTAAAGTTCAACATTAGCTTAATTAGTTCAAAATGAAGCTTAACTTCAATAAGATTTCAAAAGTTAACAAAAAATTCAACTTCAAAGTTCTAATTAAGTTCAACTTCTAAATTTAAGTATCCTAAAATTCAAGTATCTAAATTACTCTAATTATAAGTTCTAAAGTCCTAAAACTCAAGCCTCTAATTAAGTTCCAATATTTTTCTCTAAGTTTCAAACTTCAAAACTTCCTAAGTTACAACAAACAACAACAAACTACATGGAATAAACTAATTAAGTAACTACTAAATCACAAATTATTATCCAATTTACAATCTAATTCAAAAATCTCAAATCTAACTTAAAGCTTAAAATCAAAACTATAACTAGATTCACTAATTTTACAATCCAATATACAAATAAACTACAACAAACTAAATGGCATAAACTAATTAACTAACTAACATCACAAATTACTAAAAAATTCACAATATAATTCAACAACCCAAATCTAACTTAAGCCTTAAAATCAAAACTATAACTACATTCACTAATTTCACAATCCAATATACAAATGAACTACAACAAAATAAATGTAATCAACTATTTAACTAACTAACAAAATGACAAATAAAAAATTAAATTTTTTATAAGGTTTAAGCCCTAACCTCTAAGATGGATAATACTCCTAAAGAAGCGGCGGAGGCGGCGGCGCAGCAGTGGAGGCGTGTCACGCCCCGAGAGGGTACCCTAGGCGTGGCCGGCACTCAGAAACCATCTCTGGTCTCTGAGAGAACCACTTGGTCTCATCACTTATTCGTTCATTAGCGGAAGACTTAATAAGAATACTTATATGGGCTCTCCATTAACAACATCTAATGAAAGAAGAAGTTTTTTTGAAGAAGTAGTTTCAAAGGAGAACTACTTCAATTACATCATTAAACTCTGTCTATGAAGCCTCTAATACTCTTAGATGGTGCCAATGACATGTCCATGGCTACCTTAAAAGAAACATAATACTCAACAATAATTAAAGGATAAAGAGTTCCTCCGAATATAAGAAGGACTCACCAAATAGCTGAAAAATAATGATCTTCAACGAAACTCCTGTTGAGGATCTCTAACACCTGTATCTGCATCATAAAATGATGCAGGTCGAATGATGTCAGTACGTGGAATGTACGAGTATGTAAAATGGCAGGAAGGTAAGGACAAATATCAAGAAATTCCTCTCAAGAAAACTCAACTCAGAACTCAACATCAATATGTAATGCAAGTTTAAAATATAATAATAAAAATAATAGTAACAAGCAACGCTTACTCAATTGGGAGTTTTTCTAACCGACAACCATCACTTATGAGCTAGCGATGATACAACGAAGCGATGTCATTGCCACATCCATCCAATACCTTGTCAGGGTAAAGGACATCACCATCTTGGATCCACTCATCAAAGTCCTCTTTTTGGGACTTAAGAGGCATAGCCTCCATCCTACGCTGGCTACGTAATTCTTGGGTTTGAGTCAATTAAACTCTTACCCAACTCGGTGCTCAATACTACTCCCAAAATATATGCTCATATTAAAATCATCTAATCTCATTGGACTTTAATTTAAATCATCAAACTCATCTCATTTCATGTTCATGAACCATTATACTTCCAAAAACATCATTTACATCTCATCAAAACATCTTGCTCAAGATATCATTTGCTCAAATTCATTCAAACTCAACTCTTTTGCTCTTTTAAAACTCAATAAAATACATATATAGTATTAATTTATATAGCTTTCTTTTTTATCAATGAAGATAATAAAAAGGCAACATCTTTACTCAAAATATGTGTAAAAATATTCATGAACATCAAATCAATTAGGATTCATGGGAAAGTAGCCATGAACAATAATTCCAATAATATGAGAGATAACAATAATAATAATATTAATGCATAAATATATCAAACTCAATAGAAGAAGAATTAATTCATTTAGAATTCAAAATTTGGATAAAACTCAACTATAACTCAATTATAATTAATTTAAATATTGGGCGCATGGACGAACTCAATCCAATGCTATGAACGCCTTACATACCTTAAATCGAAAGCTTTACTTCGAATTGGAACACTCTTGGACCCCTAGCATTTTCTTCTCGCCGGTTTGTTTTGTGTACTACCCGGAATATAAGAATCACCAGAGTAGTATTTTTATAATACTAAAACTAAAACTATATTTGAGAAGGAGTAAAGAAGTATATAGAGAGAAGAGTTGCTTAAGAAAGCTTGGTGAATAAAATGAGGAAATAAGGTGGGTATTTATAGGTGTGGAGGAGGGACCTAACAATAAATAAACATAATCATAAAGGATGATCTTGAAAATTCAATGGAGAATTTTGATGTCATGGATGATGTCAAATGGTTCTAGATCTTTCTATGGTAGGTGAGATGAAATCTCTTTTAACGGAATATCCATTTTCAAAGCTGCGTTTGAATAAGATAAATTCCTTATTAGGATTTGATGTCTCATAAGAATTGTAGATATAGAAGTCTAGTTTCAGTTAGTTCAAGAATCATCCAATTTGGAGCATGCTACATCGAGATATGAATTTTATTCTACAAACACTCCATTCCGTCACAACACTATGTCTTTCAAAGATCAATTTATTTGATCTACTTAAAATCTGAATCTTAAGATATGTCCTCATGAAAGTTGTAGGTAATGATGTTGTGGTTATTCAAAAATTTGAATCACCTAATTTGGACCATCCTATGAAAAGTTATGCCCAAATTACTTTAGGCATGAGAGAACATGATCAAAATACTTTTAGAACATGATCAAAATACTTTAGGCATGAGAGAACATGATCAAAATACTTTTAGAACATGATCAAAATACTTTAGAACATGATCAAAATTCTTTAGAACATGATTAAAATACTTTAGGCATGAGAGAACATGATCAAATACTTTTAGAACATGATCAAAATACTTTAGAACATGATCAAAATTCTTTAGAACATGATCAAAATCTTTTCATGCCGTCATTAAAGGATTTTTGATAACTCAACAATTTAATGCATTTAAAAGCCAATATAAGTTAATATAAGATAGGTAATTAAATTTCAAATATTTAATAATCTATGCATTTGGAATCATGATATGAAAATCCATAAAGTTTCATGCTTGAATTAAATAGAAAATTTTGATAATTCATTTGGACTTCATGAATGAAAGGATCCATGAATCAATAACATTTTAAAGGGTGTTACAATATCTCCCCCTTGGGATCATTCGTCCTCGAATGAATATGACACTAGGAGACATCAAGAAAGAATATCATCAATATATCAATTTCTCAAAAACTACGATACTCACATGGTCAATAACTCAAACTCAAGAATACACATCGACTCAAAGGTAGAAATAAGGAATATTACCTTGAATATTGTCATCCGAAGGCACAAATAGATGAGGATATTTAGCCTTCATATCTTCTTCAGCTTCCCATGTAGCCTCTTCAACAAATTGATTTCGCCATAGGACTTTCACAGATGCCACTTCCTTAGTTCTTAATTTACGAACCTGACGATCAAGAATTTGAACTGGAATCTCTTCATAACTCAAACTCTCTTTCACCCCAATGCTCTCAGCTGGGACAACAAGTGAAGGATCTCCCAAACACTTCTTAAGCACAGAGATGTGAAACACGGGATGAATAGCAGCTAATTCTGGAGGCAACTCCAATTCATAGGCTACGTTACCTACCCTCCTCATAATCTGATAAGGACCAATGTAGCGAGGACTAAGCTTTCCTTTCTTTCCAAATCTCATCACACCCTTCATGGGTGAAACTTTCAAGTATACCTAATTGTACACTTCGAACTCCAAATCTCTCCTCCTAACATCAGTGTAGGAATTTTGGCGACTCTAAGCAGTCCTCAACTTTTCTTGGATGGTTTTCACTTTCTCCATAGCTTGGTAAACCAAGTCTGGTCCAATCAACTTAGCTTTACCAACTTCGAACCAACCAATTGGTGATCTACATCTCCTCCCATACAGAGCTTCATAAGGAGCCATTTGAATACTCAAATGGAAACTTTTATTATATGCAAACTCAATAAAGGGTAAATGATCATCCCCATTACCTTTGAAATCAATGACATAGGCTCTTAACATATCCTCCAAAGTCTGTATCATACGCTCTGCCTGGCCATCTATTTGCAGATAAAAAGCAGTACTAAGGTTCACTCTTAAACCCAAACCCTTCTAAAATGACTTCCAAAATTGAGCAGTAAATTGAGCTCCCTATCAGAGATGATAGACAAAGGAACTCCATGCAGTCTAACAATCTCTCTAAGATACAGTTTGGCATAATCCTCTGTAGTGTTTGTAGTCTTAACTGGCGAGAAATAAGCCAATTTGGTCATCCTATCCACAATCACTCAAATAGAGTCATGTTGTTTGCGGGTTCATGGTAAACCGGTAATGAAGTCCATATTGATCATTTCCCACTTCCATTCTGGGATCTCTATATTCTGAGCCACTCCACAAGGCCTTTGGTGCTCAACTTTAACTTGTTGGCAGTTTGGGCACTTGGACACAAACGCTGCTATATCTCTTTTCATTCTACTCCACTAGTATACTTCTCTCAAGTCGTGGTACATCTTTGTTGAACCTGGGTAGATGGAATACTTGGAATTATGGGCTTCTGCTATGATTCTCTCTCGAATACCATCAACACTTGGAACACATAATCTCCCTTGATATCTCAACACTCCATCTCCCCCTTTGGTAAAAGCCATTACCTTCTACTTGTGAACCTCATCCTTCAGTTGGAGAAGAATAGGATCCTGATCTTGCTTTTCTTTCACCTCTGCAACTAGAGATGATTCAGCTCCATTTCGTACTATTGTACTACCCTCACTAGAGTTAATAAGTTGAACTCCCAAACGCGCAAGTTTATGCACTTCCTTTACGAAGTCCTTCTTTTCCTCTTTTATATGGGTTGTACTCCCCATAGATAACCTGCTAAGAGCATCAGCAACTACATTTGCTTTACCTGGGTGGTAGAGAATGCTCATGTCATAATCCTTGAGCAACTCTAGCCATCTCCTCTGCCTCAAATTCAGCTCCTTCTAGCTGAATACATACTGTAAGCTCTTATGGTCTGTGAAAATATCCACATGTACACCATAAAGATAGTGACGCTAGATCTTAAGAGCAAATACCACAACTGCCAACTCAAGGTCATGAGTGGGGTAGTTTCTCTCATGAGCCTTAAGCTGTCTGGAGGCATAGGCAATGACCTTACCTTTCCGCATCAATACACATCCCAACCCAACTCTGGAAGCATCATAATAGATTACAAAACCATCTGTTCCTTCAGGTAGGGATAGTATTGGAGCAGTAGTTAATCTAGCTTTCAATTCTTGAAAACTTTTCTCACAAGCATCAGACTATTGAAACTTAGCCTTCTTCTGAGTCAGCTTAGTCAATGGTGAGGATATGGATGAAAATCCCTCAAAAAACCTCCTGTAGTAACCATTCAAACCTAAGAAACTCCTTATGTCGGTTGGAGAGGTGGGTCAGGGCCAGTTCTTAACTGCCTCAATCTTTTGAGTATCAACTTGGATTCCATCCCCGTATATAATATGGCCTAGGAATGCTACAAACTCAAGACAAAACTCACACTTTGAAAACTTAGCATACAACTCCTCCTCCTTAAGAGTTTGAAGGACAATCCTAAGGTGATTAGCATGCTCACTCTTACTTTTAGAGTAGACCAAAATATCATCGATGAAGACAATTACAAACGTATCTAGGTATGGCTTCAATACTCGGTTCATGAGGTCCATAAAAGTTGTTGGAGCATTTGTCAATCCAAAGGACATAACAAGAAACTCAAAATGACCATAGCGGGTTCGAAAAGCCATCTTCGGAATGTCATATTCTCTCACTTTCAACTGGTGATAGCCTGATCTGAGGTCTATCTCAGAGAAGCATGTGGCACCCTGAAGTTGGTCAAATAAATCATCTATTCTGGGGAGAGGATACTTGTTTTTAATAGTGACCTTGTTTAGTTGTCGGTAATCAATGCACATTCTAAGGGACCCATCTTTCTTTCGCACGAATAGGATAGAAGCGCCCCAAGGTGAGACACTTGGCCTAATAAACCCCTTATCTAGGAGGTCTTTCAGTTGTTCTTTCAACTCTTTCAACTCAGCAGGAGCCATCCTATAAGGAGGAATGGAGATAGGTTGTGTATCATGAAGGATATCAATACCAAAGTCTATCTCTCTATTAGGAGGGATTCCGGGTAGATCCTCAAGAAAGACTTTAGGAAACTCATTCACAATGGGAATTGACTCAAGAGATGGAGTTTAATCATTAATATTTTTGACTCGGACTATATGATATATACATCCCTTAGAGATTAATTTTCTGGCCTTAAGATAGGAAATAAATTTACCCTTAGGCACTACAGAATTCCCCTTCCACTCTAAGATAGGCTCATTTGGAAATTGAAACTTGACAATTCGGGTCCTACAATCAACTGAAGCATAATAAGAATAAAGCCAGTCCATGCCAAGAATCACATTAAAATCAACCATGTCTAACTCAACTAAGACAACCATGGTATCCCTATAATAAATTGATACAGTACAATTTCTATAGACCCTCTCAGCTAAGATAGACTCACCAATAGGAGTAGACATGCTGAAAGGCTCAAGAAGACACTCAGGAAGGATCTAAAATTTACTAGCCAAGTAAGGAGTCACAAAAGATAATGTAGCACCCGGATCAAGTAATGCATACACATCAAAAAAAAGGACTCGAAATATACCAGTAACAACATCGGGTGCATTTTCTTGGTCTTGGCGACTACCCATAGCATACAGACGGTTGGTTCCCCCACCTGCACTTGAAGCTGCACCTCTATGATTACCTCTATTCTGTGGAGTTGTAGAAGAAAACTGAGCTCTACTACTTCCATCTCCCTGCCTTTTTGAAGGACACTCATTCTGGAAGTGACTTATCTTTACATATCTGTAGCAAGCATTGGTGCCATCACGACACTCTCCCAAATGGAGCCTCCCACATCTAGCACATGGTGTTTTTCCTCTAGAACCTTGAGCCACACTTTATTGGGACTGAGAACCCTGAGCTCGGAAGTTTTGGTGACTCAGTGACCTCTGATCATTCCTAGTACTAGGTGTAAAAGCATTTGTTGGGGAAGGAGCATAATTGGAAGACCTTATCTAAAAGAAAGACTTGTTACCCTTCCCTTGCTTCTGCTCATTCTCATGCCTAGCAGACTTAGCCTTCTTGCTTAGGTGTTCCTCTCGGTTCTTTTTCTTGTCATCCTCAACCTATTGAGCATACACCATCAATCTAGAAAAATCCATGTCAGAATTCATTAGCATTGCCTTACATTCTTTCTTTATATGTTTGCCTAGGCCAGAGACAAACTTCCTCATCTTAAACCTCATATGAGGAATCATTTCTGGGGCATATTTGGACAACTGAATAAACTTCAAACTATACTCTTTCATATTCATCCTCACCTCTACTTTCTTCCCACTGGTTATACCAGATATTTGCCACATCCTTGAGTTGATAAGACACCAACTCAACCCCCTCGATCTCTATAGCATGCATCGCTTTTAGTATCTTCCACATCTCATCATTGAAATTTTGGGGGTCTTCATCAACGTTGGAACCCATGAAGACCGGTGGATTCATTCTCAGAAAATCTCTCATCCTCGTGGCAGCAGATGGCTCTTGATAACTAGAGCTAGGAGTTGGTGAACTTTGGCTACTATTTCGAGCAGCCACCAGCTGGGTGAGCATAGCAATCGCTCTTCGAAAATCTTCCTCAGAAGTAAGAGTGGTCTGAACAGTAGGTACTTGGGGTACCTTAGTAGACCTTACAGGTCGGCCCCTAGTCCTCTGTGGAGGCATCACTGACTGTGGAACCTCAGTGCTGGCAGCGTTCCTGTGACTAGCTGAACATTTAGGAGGCATGTCTGAAACGTGTAAATGCACGAATTACAAAATAAGTTGTTATAGAGTTAAACTCTATCGCACGAACTCAGATTATGAAAGAAGTGAAATAATTCCTAATGTCCTATAGCCTCCTGATTATAAGTGTGGTGCACAACACACCCACAAGCAAGACTCTACTAGACATGGCTTCATAGACACCCTAGGACTCTTGAACTCTGCGCTCTGATACCAAGTTTGTCACGCCCCGAGAGGGTACTCTAGGCGTGGCCGGCACTCAGAAATCATCTCTGGCCTCTGAGAGAACCACTTGGTCTCATCACTTATTCGTTCATCAGCAGAAGACTTAATAAGAATACTTATATGGGATCTCCATTAACAACATCTAATGAAAGAAGAAGTTCTTTTGAAGAAGTAGTTTCAAAGGAGAACTACTACAATTACATCATTAAACTCTGTCTATGAAGACTCTAATACTCTTAGATGGTGCCAATGACATGTCCATGGCTACCTTAAAATAAACATAATACTCAACAATAATTAAAGGATAAAGAGTTCCTCCGAATATAAGAAGGACTCACCAAATAGCTGAAAAATAATGATCTTCAACGAAGCGCCTGTTGAGGATCTCTAACACCTGTATCTGCATCATAAAACAATGCAGGTCGAATGACGTCAGTACGTGGAATGTACGAGTATGTAAAATGGCAGAAAGGTAAGGACAAATATCAATAAACTCCTCTCAAGAAAACTCAACTCAGAACTCAACATCATCTCAACATCAATATGTAATGCAAGTTTAAAATATAATAATAAAAATAATAGTAACAAGCAACGCTTACTCAATTGGGAGTTTTTCTAACCGACAACCATCACTTATGAGCTAGCGATGATACAACGAAGCGATGTCATTGCCACATCCATCCAATACCTTGCCAGGGTAAAGGACATCACCATCTTGGATCCACTCATCAAAGTCCTCTTTTTGGGACTTAAGAGGCATAGCCTCCATCCTACGCTGGCTACGTAATTCTGGGGTTTGAGTCAATTAAACTCTTACCCAACTCGGTGCTCAATACTACTCCCAAAATATATGCTCATATTAAAATCATCTAATCTCATTGGACTTTAATTTAAATCATCAAACTCATCTCATTTCATGTTCATGAACCATTATACTTCCAAAAACATCATTTACATCTCATCAAAACATCTTGCTCAAGATATCATTTGCTCAAATTCATTCAAACTCAACTCTTTTGCTCTTTTAAAACTCAATAAAATACATATATAGTATTAATTTATATAGCTTTCTTTTTTATCAATGAAGATAATAAAAAGGCAACATCTTTACTCAAAATATGTGTAAAAATATTCATGAACATCAAATCAATTAGGATTCATGGGAAAGTAGCCATGAACAATAATTCCAATAATATGAGAGATAACAATAATAATAATATTAATGCATAAATATATCAAACTCAATAGAAGAAGAATTAATTCATTTAGAATTCAAAATTTGGATAAAACTCAACTATAACTCAATTATAATTAATTTAAATATTGGGCGCATGGACGAACTCAATCCAATGCTATGAACGCCTTACATACCTTAAATCGAAAGCTTTACTTCGAATTGGAACACTCTTGGACCCCTAGCATTTTCTTCTCGCCGGTTTGTTTTGTGTACTACCCGGAATATAAGAATCACCAGAGTAGTATTTTTATAATACTAAAACTAAAACTATATTTGAGAAGGAGTAAAGAAGTATATAGAGAGAAGAGTTGCTTAAGAAAGCTTGGTGAATAAAATGAGGAAATAAGGTGGGTATTTATAGGTGTGGAGGAGGGACCTAACAATAAATAAACATAATCATAAAGGATGATCTTGAAAATTCAATGGAGAATTTTGATGTCATGGATGATGTCAAATGGTTCTAGATCTTTCTATGGTAGGTGAGATGAAATCTCTTTTAACGGAATATCCATTTTCAAAGCTGCGTTTGAATAATATAAATTCCTTATTAGGATTTGATGTCTCATAAGAATTGTAGATATAGAAGTCTAGTTTCAGTTAGTTCAAGAATCATCCAATTTGGAGCATGCTACATCGAGATATGAATTTTATTCTACAAACACTCCATTCCGTCACAACACTATGTCTTTCAAAGATCAATTTATTTGATCTACTTAAAATCTGAATCTTAAGATATGTCCTCATGAAAGTTGTAGGTAATGATGTTGTGGTTATTCAAAAATTTGAATCACCTAATTTGGACCATCCTATGAAAAGTTATGCCCAAATTACTTTAGGCATGAGAGAACATGATCAAAATACTTTTAGAACATGATCAAAATACTTTAGGCATGAGAGAACATGATCAAAATACTTTTAGAACATGATCAAAATACTTTAGAACATGATCAAAATTCTTTAGAACATGATTAAAATACTTTAGGCATGAGAGAACATGATCAAATACTTTTAGAACATGATCAAAATACTTTAGAACATGATCAAAATTCTTTAGAACATGATCAAAATCTTTTCATGCCGTCATTAAAGGATTTTTGATAACTCAACAATTTAATGCATTTAAAAGCCAATATAAGTTAATATAAGATAGGTAATTAAATTTCAAATATTTAATAATCTATGCATTTGGAATCATGATATGAAAATCCATAAAGTTTCATGCTTGAATTAAATAGAAAATTTTGATAATTCATTTGGACTTCATGAATGAAAGGATCCATGAATCAATAACATTTTAAAGGGTGTTACAATATCTCCCCCTTGGGATCATTCGTCCTCGAATGAATATGACACTAGGAGACATCAAGAAAGAATATCATCAATATATCAATTTCTCAAAAACTACGATACTCACATGGTCAATAACTCAAACTCAAGAATACACATCGACTCAAAGGTAGAAATAAGGAATATTACCTTGAATATTGTCATCCGAAGGCACAAATAGATGAGGATATTTAGCCTTCATATCTTCTTCAGCTTCCCATGTAGCCTCTTCAACAAATTGATTTCGCCATAGGACTTTCACAGATGCCACTTCCTTAGTTCTTAATTTACGAACCTGACGATCAAGAATTTGAACTGGAATCTCTTCATAACTCAAACTCTCTTTCACCCCAATGCTCTCAGCTGGGACAACAAGTGAAGGATCTCCCAAACACTTCTTAAGCACAGAGATGTGAAACACGGGATGAATAGCAGCTAATTCTGGAGGCAACTCCAATTCATAGGCTACGTTACCTACCCTCCTCATAATCTGATAAGGACCAATGTAGCGAGGACTAAGCTTTCCTTTCTTTCCAAATCTCATCACACCCTTCATGGGTGAAACTTTCAAGTATACCTAATTGTACACTTCGAACTCCAAATCTCTCCTCCTAACATCAGTGTAGGAATTTTGGCGACTCTAAGCAGTCCTCAACTTTTCTTGGATGGTTTTCACTTTCTCCATAGCTTGGTAAACCAAGTCTGGTCCAATCAACTTAGCTTTACCAACTTCGAACCAACCAATTGGTGATCTACATCTCCTCCCATACAGAGCTTCATAAGGAGCCATTTGAATACTCAAATGGAAACTTTTATTATATGCAAACTCAATAAAGGGTAAATGATCATCCCCATTACCTTTGAAATCAATGACATAGGCTCTTAACATATCCTCCAAAGTCTGTATCATACGCTCTGCCTGGCCATCTATTTGCAGATAAAAAGCAGTACTAAGGTTCACTCTTAAACCCAAACCCTTCTAAAATGACTTCCAAAATTGAGCAGTAAATTGAGCTCCCTATCAGAGATGATAGACAAAGGAACTCCATGCAGTCTAACAATCTCTCTAAGATACAGTTTGGCATAATCCTCTGTAGTGTTTGTAGTCTTAACTGGCGAGAAATAAGCCAATTTGGTCATCCTATCCACAATCACTCAAATAGAGTCATGTTGTTTGCGGGTTCATGGTAAACCGGTAATGAAGTCCATATTGATCATTTCCCACTTCCATTCTGGGATCTCTATATTCTGAGCCACTCCACAAGGCCTTTGGTGCTCAACTTTAACTTGTTGGCAGTTTGGGCACTTGGACACAAACGCTGCTATATCTCTTTTCATTCTACTCCACTAGTATACTTCTCTCAAGTCGTGGTACATCTTTGTTGAACCTGGGTAGATGGAATACTTGGAATTATGGGCTTCTGCTATGATTCTCTCTCGAATACCATCAACACTTGGAACACATAATCTCCCTTGATATCTCAACACTCCATCTCCCCCTTTGGTAAAAGCCATTACCTTCTACTTGTGAACCTCATCCTTCAGTTGGAGAAGAATAGGATCCTGATCTTGCTTTTCTTTCACCTCTGCAACTAGAGATGATTCAGCTCCATTTCGTACTATTGTACTACCCTCACTAGAGTTAATAAGTTGAACTCCCAAACGCGCAAGTTTATGCACTTCCTTTACGAAGTCCTTCTTTTCCTCTTTTATATGGGTTGTACTCCCCATAGATAACCTGCTAAGAGCATCAGCAACTACATTTGCTTTACCTGGGTGGTAGAGAATGCTCATGTCATAATCCTTGAGCAACTCTAGCCATCTCCTCTGCCTCAAATTCAGCTCCTTCTAGCTGAATACATACTGTAAGCTCTTATGGTCTGTGAAAATATCCACATGTACACCATAAAGATAGTGACGCTAGATCTTAAGAGCAAATACCACAACTGCCAACTCAAGGTCATGAGTGGGGTAGTTTCTCTCATGAGCCTTAAGCTGTCTGGAGGCATAGGCAATGACCTTACCTTTCCGCATCAATACACATCCCAACCCAACTCTGGAAGCATCATAATAGATTACAAAACCATCTGTTCCTTCAGGTAGGGATAGTATTGGAGCAGTAGTTAATCTAGCTTTCAATTCTTGAAAACTTTTCTCACAAGCATCAGACTATTGAAACTTAGCCTTCTTCTGAGTCAGCTTAGTCAATGGTGAGGATATGGATGAAAATCCCTCAAAAAACCTCCTGTAGTAACCATTCAAACCTAAGAAACTCCTTATGTCGGTTGGAGAGGTGGGTCAGGGCCAGTTCTTAACTGCCTCAATCTTTTGAGTATCAACTTGGATTCCATCCCCGTATATAATATGGCCTAGGAATGCTACAAACTCAAGACAAAACTCACACTTTGAAAACTTAGCATACAACTCCTCCTCCTTAAGAGTTTGAAGGACAATCCTAAGGTGATTAGCATGCTCACTCTTACTTTTAGAGTAGACCAAAATATCATCGATGAAGACAATTACAAACGTATCTAGGTATGGCTTCAATACTCGGTTCATGAGGTCCATAAAAGCTGCTGGAGCATTTGTCAATCCAAAGGACATAACAAGAAACTTAAAATGACCATAGCGGGTTCGAAAAGACATCTTTGGGATGTCACATTCTCTTATTTTCAACTGGTGATAGCCTGATATGAGGTCTATCTCAGAGAAGCATGTGACACCCTGAAGTTGGTCAAATAAATCATCTATTCTGGGGAGAGGGTACTTGTTTTTAATGGTGACCTTGTTTAGTTGTCGGTAATTAATGCACATTCTAAGGGACCCATCTTTCTTTCGCATGAATAGGACAGGAGCGCCCCAAGGTGAGACACTTGGCCTAATAAACCCCTTATCTAGGAGGTCTTTCAGTTGTTCTTTCAACTCTTTCAACTCAGCAGGAGCCATCCTATAAGGAGGAATGGAGATAGGTTGTGTATCATGAAGGACATCAATACCAAAGTCTATCTCTCTATCAGGAGGGATTCTGGGTAGATCCTCACGAAAGACTTCAGGAAACTCATTCACAATGGGAACTAACCCAAGAGATGGAGTCTGATCATTAATATTTTTGACTCGGACTATATGATATATACATCCCTTAGAGATTAATTTTCTGGCCTTAAGGTAGGAAATAAATTTACCCGTAGGCACTACAGAATTCCCCTTCCACTCTAAGATAGGCTCGTTTGGAAATTGAAACTTGACAATTCGGGTCCTACAATCAACTGAAGCATAATAAGAATAAAGCCAGTCCATGCCAAGAATTACATTAAAATCAACCATGTCCAACTCAACTAAGTCAACCATGGTATCCCTATGATAGATTGATACAATACAATTTCTATAGACCCTCTCAGCTAAGATAGACTCACCAACAGGAGTAGACACGCTGAAAGGCTCAAGAAGACACTCAGGAAGGATCTCAAATTCACTAGCCAAGTAAGGAGTCACAAAAGATAATGTAGCACCCGGATCAAGTAATGCATACACATCAAAAGAAAGGACTCAAAACATACCAGTAACAACATCGGGTGAATTTTCTTGGTCTTGGCGACTACCCATAGCATACAGACGGTTGGTTCCCCCACCTGCACTTGAAGCTGCACCTTTATGATTACCTCTATTCTGTGGAGCTGCAGAAGAAAACTGAGCTCTACTACTTCCATCTCCCTGTCTCTTTGACGGACACTCATTCTGGAAGTGACTTATCTTTCCATATCCGTAGCAAGCATTAGTGCCCACATGACACTCTCCCAAATGGAGCCTCCCATATCTAGCACATGGTGATTTTCCTCTAGAACCTTGAGCCACACTTTATTGGGACTGAGAACCCTGAGCTCGGAAGTTTTTGTGACTCAGCGACCTCTGATCATTTCTGGTATTAGGTGTAAAAGCATTTGTTGGGGAAGGAGTATAATTGGAGGACCTTATCTGAAAGAAAGACTTGTTACCCTTCCCTTGCTTCTGCTCATTCTCATGCCCAGCAGACTTAGCCTTCTTGCTTAGGTGTTCTTCTCGGTCCTTTTTCTTTTCATCCTCAACCTGTTGAGCATACACCATCAATCTAAAAAAATCCATGTCAGAAATCATTAGCATTGCCTTACATTCTTTCTTTACATGTTTGCCTAGGCCAGAGACAAACTTCCTCATCTTAAACCTCATATGAGGAATCATTTTTGGGGCATATTTGGACAACTGAATAAACTTCAAACTATACTCTTTCATATTCATACTCTCCTGTTTGAGGTTCACAAACTCCTCAATTTTTGCTTCACGTAGCTCTTGGGGAAAGAAGTTATCAAGAAATGCTCTTTCAAACTCATCCCAAAGAACAGGCTTTGCATCCTCACCTTTACTTTCTTCCCACTGGTTATACCATACATTTGCCACATCCTTGAGTTGATAAGACACCAACTCAACCCCCTCGATCTCTGTAGCATGCATCGCTTTTAGTATCTTCTACATCTCATCAATGAAATTTTGGGGGTATTCATCAACGTTGGAACCCGTGAAGACCGGTGGATTCATTCTCAGAAAATCTCTGATCCTCGTGGTAGTAGACGGCTCTTGATAACTAGAGCTAGGAGTTGGTGAACTTTGGCTACTATTTCGAGCAGCCACCAGCTGGGTGAGCATAGCAATCGCTCCTCGAAAATCTTCCTCAAAAGTAGGAGTGGTCTGAACAGTAGGTACTTGGGGTACCTTAGTAGACCTTGCAGGTCGGCCCCTAGTCCTCTGTGGAGGCATCACTGACTGTGGAACCTCAGAGCTGGCAGCGTTCCTTTGACTAGCTAAACGTTTAGGAGGCATGTCTGAAATGTGTAAATGCACGAATTACAAAAGAAGTTGTTATAGAGTTAAACTCTATCGCACGAACTCAAATTATGAAAGAATAATTTGACATCATCCATGAAATCAAAATTCTCCCTTGAATAAACTAATTAAGTAACTACTAAATCATAAATTATTATCCAATTTACAATCTAATTCAAAAATCTCAAATCTAGCTTAAAGCTTAAAATCAAAACTATAACTAGATTCACTAATTTTACAATCCAATATACAAATAAACTACAACAAACTAAATGGCATAAACTAATTAACTAACTAACATCACAAATTACTAAAAAATTCACAATATAATTCAACAACCCAAATCTAACTTAAGCCTTAAAATCAAAACTATAACTATATTCACTAATTTCACAATCCAATATACAAATGAACTACAACAAAATAAATGTAATCAACTATTTAACTAACTAACAAAATGACAAATAAAAAAATAAATTTTTTATAAGGTTTAAGCCCTAACCTCTAAGATGGATAATACTCCTAAAGAAGCGGCGGAGGCGGCGGCGCAGCAGTAGAGGCGTGTCACACCCCAAGAGGGTACCCTAGGCATGGCCGGCACTCAGAAACCATCTCTGGCCTCTGAGAGAACCACTTGGTCTCATCACTTATTCGTTCATTAGCGGAAGACTTAATAAGAATACTTATATGGGCTCTCCATTAACAACATCTAATGAAAGAAGAAGTTTTTTTGAAGAAGTAGTTTCAAAGGAGAACTACTTCAATTACATCATTAAACTCTGTCTATGAAGCCTCTAATACTCTTAGATGGTGCCAATGACATGTCCATGGCTACCTTAAAAGAAACATAATACTCAACAATAATTAAAGGATAAAGAGTTCCTCCGAATATAAAAAGGACTCACCAAATAGCTGAAAAATAATGATCTTCAACGAAGCTCCTGTTGAGGATCTCTAACACCTGTATCTACATCATAAAATGATGCAGGTCAAATGACGTCAGTACGTGGAATGTACGAGTATGTAAAATGGAAGAAAGGTAAGGACAAATATCAAAAAACTCCTCTCAAGAAAACTCAACTCAGAACTCAACATCATCTCAACATCAATATGTAATGCAAGTTTAAAATATAATAATAAAAATAATAGTAACAAGCGATGCTTACTCAATTGGGAGTTTCTCTAACCGACAACCATCACTTATGAGCTAGCGATGATACAACGAAGCGATGTCGTTGCCACATCCATCCAATACCTTGCCAGGGTAAAGGACATCACCATCTTGGATCCACTCATCAAAGTCATCTTTTTGGGACTTAAGAGGCATAGCCTCCATCCTACGCTGGCTACGTAGTTCTGGGTTTGAGTCAATTAAACTCTTACCCAACTCGGTGCTCAATACTACTCCCAAAATATATGCTCATATTAAAATCATCTAATCTCATTGGACTTTAATTTAAATCATCAAACTCATCTCATTTCATGTTCATGAACCATTATACTTCCAAAAACATCATTTACATCTCATCAAAACATCTTGCTCAAGATATTATTTGCTCAAATTCATTCAAACTTAACTCTTTTGCTCTTTTAAAACTCAATAAAATACATATATAGTATTAATTTATATAACTTTCTTTTTTATCAATGAAGATAATAAAAGGCCAACATCTTTACTCAAAATATGTGTAAAAATATTCATGAACATCAAATCAATTAGGATTCATGGGAAAGTAGCCATGAACAATAATTCCAATAATATGAGAGATAACAATAATAATAATATTAATGCATAAATATATCAAACTCAATAGAAGAAGAATTAATTCATTTAGAATTCAAGATTTGGATAAAACTCAACTATAACTCAATTATAATTAATTTAAATATTGGGCGCATGGACGAACTCAATTCAATGCTATGAAAGCCTTACATACCTTAAATCGAAAGCTTTACTTCGAATTGGAACACTCTTGGACCCCTAGCATTTTCTTCTCGCCGGTTTGTTTTGTGTACTACCCGGAGTATAAGAATCACCAGAGTAGTATTTTTATAATACTAAAACTAAAACTATATTTGAGAAGGAGTAAAGAAGTATATAGAGAGAAGAGTTGCTTAAGAAAGCTTGGTGAATAAAATGAGGAAATAAGGTGGGTATTTATAGGTGTGGAGGAGGGACCTAACAATAAATAAACATAATAATAAAGGATGATCTTGAAAATTCAATGGAGAATTTTGATGTCATGGATGATGTCAAATGGTTCTAGATCTTTCTATGGTAGGTGAGATGAAATCTCTTTTAACGGAATATCCATTTTCGAAGCTGCGTTTGAATAAGATAAATTCCTTATTAGGATTTGGTGTCTCATAAGAATTGTAGATATAGAAGTCTAGTTTCAGTTAGTTCAAGAATCATCCAATTTAGAGCATGCTAAATCGAGATATGAATTTTATTCTACAAACACTCCATTCCGTCACAGCACTATGTCTTGCAAAGATCAATTTATTTGATCTACTTAAAATCTGAATCTTAAGATATGTCCTCATGAAAGTTGTAGGTAATGATGTTGTGGTTATTCAGAAATTTGAATCACCTAATTTGGACTATCCTATAAAAAGTTATGCCCAAATTACTTTAGGAATGAGAGAACATGATCAAAATACTTTTAGAACATGATCAAAATACTTTAGAACATGATCAAAATTCTTTAGAACATGATCAAAATACTTTAGGCATGAGAGAACATGATCAAAATACTTTTAGAACATGATCAAAATACTTTAGAACATGATTAAAATTCTTTAGAACATGATCAAAATACTTTAGGCATGAGAGAACATGATCACAATACTTTTAGAACACGATCAAAATATTTTAGAATATGATCAAAATTCTTTAGAACATGATCAAAATCTTTTCATGCCTTCATATAAGGATTTTTGATAACTCAATAAGTTAATGCATTTAAAAGCCAATATAAGTTAATATAAGATAGGTAATTAAATTTCAAATATTTAATAATCTATGCATTTAGAATCATGATATGAAAATCCATAAAGTTTCATGCTTGAATTAAATAGAAAATTTTGATAATTCATTTGGACTTCATGAATGAAAGGATCCATGAATCAATAACATTTTAAGGGGTGTTACAAGGCGGGGGACAGCGACGGGGGTGGGGGATGGCAGTGAGAGGTGGGGCGGCGACGGGATGTAGTGGATTTGTAGAGAGAAGGGAGAGAGAAGAGAGAATTTAGAGAGAGGGGAAACAGAAAAGATACGTTATGTTTCTAATATATTTTAATAAAAGAAACGGAAAGCGTCTCTAAGTCCGTCGCTTTTTTAAAAATATTTTACCGTCATTTTGACCAAAAAGCGATGGACAAAGCGACCCAGTCCGTCGCTATTTTAAATTTTTTGACCAAATATTTTGACCAATAGCGACGGACTTAGCGACGCTATCCATCGCTATCTTAAAAAAACTATTAATAAATAAAAAATAAATATTTGCGTCGGACGGCATCGTAATATTTAATTTATAAATAATTATTTTTTAATAAAATATATAAAATATTTATATAAAAATAAAATTTATTTTTAGCGGAAAATACCGCCAAAATAAGCGATGGATTAGGCATCACTGTCCGTCGCTCCTAGTAAAAAGTAATAATAAATAAAAATGACGGATAGCGTCGTTTTATCCGTCATATTTTATTTGTGACGTTGTCCGTCGCTTTTTGTTCTGTCTCTTTTTAGTAGTGAAATATTCAACCTAACTTTCGTAACTTTGTTAAAACTATCAGTGACTACTAATAAAAGAGTAAAGGATTGTTGATATTAACACCTATTGTAATTTGTAAAGAATTGTCTCTAACGTATTTAACATTCAAATATCTTATACAGATTAAGGAATCAATGAAGAAGTACTCTTTCAAAGTATCAAATTCAAGTTCTATCGCTCATAATCAACCTAATCGGGAAGAAAATGCTAATCATTTAGAAGTACCATCACCTTCTTCTCAAGAATTTGATTGAAGTTCTTTAAAGGCCGATTCAGGTGAAAGAATTCAAATCTTGGGAATTTTATCCAGATCATCGTGACACTATTAGAAGAGCTTATCTTCAGAAAAAACCTTGTCAACCTCTATTAAGACGGTTTCCTCAAACAAAGATTTTTAGAGATATGTGACGTTTTAATCGTCAAAGGTTTGAAGAATTTCCTGATTGGTTAGAGTAGAGTGTAAGTAAAGATGCAGCCTATTTTTTGTATTGCTATTTATTCAAGGGAAATAACAATCTTTAAGGTAGAGGTGAAGTATTTTTTAATACGGTTTTTAGGAGTTGGCACAAAAAAACTAGTTTGAAAACACATGTTGGTGGGCTTACTAGCATCCATAATCAATCAAAAAGAAAATGTGAAGATCTAATGCGGCAACAACAATCTATTCTTGCTTCATTTGAGAAACAATCTAATCAAGATAAGCATGGGTATTGAATCCACTTAGCAGCTTCGGTTGATGTAGTAAGACTTCTTATGAAACAACATTTAGCATTTCGAGGTCATGATGAATCTAAATCATCACTTAATAGAGGTAATTTTTTCTTGAGATTCTTTCATTTTATGCTCAAAAGTGCGATGAAATTCGTATTTTTGTATTGGAAAATGCTCCTCAAAATGATCAAATGACTTGTCCAAAGATTCAAAAAGAAATTGTGATTGCTTGCAAGATTGAAACAATTAAGGGTATCATAAAGGAACTGAATGGTGACTATTTTTCCTTATTGGTTGATGAATCTTTTGATGTTTCACGCAAGGAGCAATTGGCGGTTGTTTTACGATATGGTGATAGAACAGGATTTGTGATGGAGAGACTTCTTGACATTGTTCATGTTAAAAATACTAGTGCTTTATCTCTAAACACTACTAAAAAATGTGAAAAAACTATGCAAAAAAGCGACGGTCAGCGTCGCTTTTTTGGTCAAACTCGATGGAAAACGCTTTTAAAAAAGCAACGGACACGGTCGTAAAAAGTGATGGACTGCTTTGCCCCTAAATATTTTAATTAAATATATATAAATATATATAACGATGGACTCTGTCTTTTTATTTTTTTTAAAAAAATAATTATTTAATATAAAGCGATGGATTATTGGTCTCCGTCCGCCTCTTTTTGATATTGGTGTTCTTAAAAATTTGCAGAAAAGCGCCGGACTTAGAGTATCCGTCCGTCGATTTTCTAGAAATATTTTTAAAAAAATTACAGAAAAGCGACAGACTAAAGGACTATGTCTGTCGCTTTTCTGCAATATTTTTGACAGCAGAAACTTGCAGTTTCTGCTGCCCACCTGCAATCAAAATTCAATTCACTTCATAGCAATTCAGTCCATTCAAATAAAAATAACAACAAATAAAATATGCAAAATACATAATAACAAACATAATTAAACACTTAAAACGAATAAAGTCATTATTTAGAACGATTTAAAGTGTTTTAAAATTAACAAAAAAATTCAAAATATTCATAAACTAACATAGGGAACCTAAGAACTATTTGCTATGTATTCATCACTATCGTCGGATTTATCCAAAGTGGACCCTCTTGAATAACGGGAAGGAGGCTGACGGGCGAGGTTGAGCACTTGTTCTTTAATTTGCTCAATTTATTCATTCATATTTTTTTGCTCCTCAACCCTTCTTTTCTGAGATTCTACCAATGCGCGTGTAAGTTCTACAATTTGCTTATACATTATAGCTATTTGAACCCCGTCAATGTCCTCAGCTTGACGCGGTGATCCAATACCTTCTAAACCTAATTGGAGTCATTGAACATTATTCCTAGAGCCCATTCCATATATTTGGCTCTTGTGGCTGCCTCCAACCACTTTTTTTGTCCAAATTTGAGTGGACTGTTCAGGCGTTAGCTGGATCGAATCTCCTATATCACGTATGTGCCGCTCATAATCTTACTGTATATTAAAAAATAAAAGTTATAATCAATATAACGATCCACCCTTTAAGCTGGCTCTTGCTTTTTTTCCTTGTTCGAAAGCCTTGAATTCTTCGGTATCCCAATATCAACATAATTCTTCAAATATATGAGGCAGCATCCAACTCAAAGGTGCCCGAACATCCCTAGATTTCTTTAGCCAGCTAGACAGTCTGACGCTCGCTTTTCTTTCAAAAGTGGTCGCAATGATCATATTGTACCTTGGCTCCCAGGTATATAAAGTCTAAAAAAATGAATAACTTTAAATAATTAGTTAAGTAAAGTATAGTAAAAATATTAAATATAACTTTAAAAAATAGATTTAAACATATATATATCTTAAATTCATTAAACATCGCCTGGCGGATACTGTTTGGAATCTCCCACCAAGAGTGAAAGAGCTCATTATATAGCCTCCTAACACTCTCCTGAAGAGCCCTAGCAGCCTCCTTCGAAGGATGCCACCTGCAAGACACATAATAAACATGTAATTAGTTCATCAATAATTTATTAATGTAGCAAAAATAAATAAATAAAATATTAAACTTACGAGGATCCATCAGGCTCAATCATGACTCTCCCAAGTTTGTCCCTCTTCCCAAGAGCTAACGCAGGCACATCATGTACTACCTCTGATCTAGCAGCAAAACAAGGTGAAGCTGATGTTGTAGGAGTATCAGTCTCAACACTAGAATCTCTAAGTCTCAGAGTAGTTATGTGAGGAGACTAAGATCCGAGAGATGGAATTATGAGAAATGGAGTAGAAGAAGATGATACTCTTGGGGGTTGAGCAATAACCTCTGTGGGTAGCTAGTAGGTCTGATCATATAAAGTATATCTGACTTCAAGTCCAACTAACACAATACCCAATTCACAATCTAATTAAAAAAATAACAATTCAAACTAAAGCCCTAAAATTTTCATTCACGATCTAACTTCAAGAACTAACCAACTATGTTAATAACATTTGAACATCAAGAACACTTTAATTCCAACTCAAAAAATATTCAGTTCACAATTTAATTTTAAAAAAAACCAAATCAAAGCAAATACCTAAAATCTAATTTCTAACATTCACCAATTCAAAATCACATACACAAATTAACTATGTTAATAACATACATTAAACAAATCAAATGAAATAAATTAACTAACAAATCAACAAATTAATTTTTTTTTCAAAATTAAAACCCTAACTAACTAACCTTATTAACAATACGGAGAGAGAAGGCTGACAGAGGGAAGTGGCAGCGGCAACAACGGAGATGGGTGAGGGAGTGGGGGCGGCAAAAGGCAGCGAAGGGGGCGGGGGGTTGGAAGTTTTTGAGAGAAGGGGGAGGATTTTTAGAGAGAGAGAGACAGCAGAAAATAAGAAAACTCAGGCATTGATATGTAATATTTTAGAAAAAGCGACGGACAGTGCCGCCCTGTCCGTTGCAAATTTTAAATAGTTGACCGCTATTTTGACAAAAAAAGCGACGGAGTGGAAGACACTTTCTGTCGCTTATTTTTAAAAAATTGATAAATAAAATGTAATAAATAACGACGAATGGAGACACAATTTTTTAAATAATATTTAATTATTTTAAATTAAAAGCGATGGACTCCGTCACTATTTTTATTTTATAATTAATTTATAAATATATTTATATATGGCGCAAAAATCCACTAAAAAAGCAATGGACAAAGAGTCCCTGTCCATCGCTGTTTTTTAAAAAAATTTAAAAAAATAAAAAAATGATGGACAGCGTCTCAAATTCCGTTGCTTTTTTGAGTGACGCAGTCCGTCGCTGTTTTTTCCGTCATTTTTTGGACTGTTTTTGGTAGTGAAAAGATGCAATTGTCAATTTACTTTTTCAACATTCCTTGAGTCTATCTTATGTGCGTGGACAATGCTATGATGGAGAAAGTAATATGCAAGGTGATATCAATGGCCCTAAGATGTTGATTAAGAAAGAAAGTAGATCGGTGTAATGACCCGTTAGGTCACTTTGAGAACGAGTTTTCTTCCCTTCCTAAAAGACTCATTCCGTACATTTAAATTGTAAATTTTAGACTATTCGATAACTTTATTTAATTAATTGATGGGTAATTTTAAATAATTAATTTAATGATGGGCTAAAGTGTTAATTTATCTAATACTTATACCACTTTTCTTATATTTAATAAAATAGGTTAGTAGGGTTTGTTATTTTAGTAGATAATTAATAAGAAAAAGAAGGAAATAAAATAATAATATATATATATATATATATATATATATATATATATATATATATAATCTGATGGCAAATGCCATCAGATGTAAACGAGAGGCCGCCGACGAAAAGGAAGAAAAACTGGGAGAAAAAAATACGGAGGAAGAAAGAAAAGAAAGGGAGAAAAGAAAAATAAAGGAGAAGAGAAAAATATGGATTTTTATTCCAAAGCGTCAAGGTAATTATTCTCATCCTTTCCATTAAATTTTCATGTGATTATGAACATATTTTTAGGGTATATTGGTGGAGAAACAATGTTGAAATAAGAAAATATGACCCTAGGGTTCTTCACATAAAATCTTGATTTGGGGGTCGAATAACGATCCGTTTTAACTGCAATTTGACATGTGAGTTTATTTTATAATGAGTGAACATAATCGAAAAGAAAATTTCAGATTTGACTTCAATGACATAGAATGAGTTAGTTCCCAAATTTTGATATACTGAGATAGACAATTAAATACTAGGTATATTATATTTTATGAATTCTATTAAATTTATGATATTGGAGACATTAGAACCTAACCCTAGGCTTAAAATTTGGAAATATGAGAGTTGACATGTTATTTGACATCAACATTAGGAACTTGATTATAGATTTGGGTAAGTTTTTGGTCTAGGCTAGACATATAATAATATGGGTGTTGTTAGTTTCGAAATCTTATTGTGGTTATTTATTTGATTAGATTATACTTATTTGGAGGCCCAACGAAAAGGAAAGGCTCAAGCACCAGAGTAATTGCTTGATTAATTAAGGCAAGTGAATTTCTAAACCTCAGTTTAAGCTTATAGATGCTTGTATTTCCGTGTCATATATACTAGGGAGTAATGAGAATTGGACTGGGTTATTGACTGTATGATTGACCTTAAAAATGGAGATGAGGGGTATAAAATGGTGATCTAATGACATGTATTGGTGGAATTAATATGTTGTGATTTTGGACATGTGAAATGACTATATTGATGTGAGATTGGAAAAATTATTGTGATTGTCATGTTATTATCGTGAATTATATGAACATGAATTGATTGCATTGGTTCTGACATATTGTGTTGATACTGAAAATGATATGAAATAAAAGGGGTCGGGCGACACGCTCCGTGGCAGGTAATATAAACAAAGGGGTCGAGCCACACGCTCCGTGGCAGGTATTATGAAATAAAGGGATCGGGCCACACGCTCCGTGGCAAGATATATATATTGAGGGGACGGGCCACATGCTCCGTGGCAGGTTACATGGACAGAAATGTCCCCCATGGGTTCTGGACTGTGATTCAGCGGATGTGTACCGATAGAAAGACATGCATCATTTCCTTGCATTGCATTGCACCTTTCTGATGTCTGTAAATTTGTGTTTATCCCTACATCGATATGTATATGTTGACTTGACTTGATATGATTCATTGATGAGATTATTGATGAGTATTCGTGGACTATATTGTTGTTGTTATTGTACAAGTGTAGAGTTGAGCTGATTTTATGCAGGTTGTAGTTAAGGAGGTTCGGTTGGAAGGAAAGGAGTACTTGTATCTATTAAGATTTGCTTAGTTTTAGTTATCCACTTACTGAGTACCGTGTTGTTTGGTAATCACCCCTTGCTTCCATACTTGTGTAGGTTGTGAGGCCGGACTTGTTTGATCTCCTAGTGTTTCCACCACATCTGAGGCTATCATTTCGAGTGTTGAGGTAGCTGTTACATCTATCTAGCGGACACCTCTTACTCTTTTATTATGTTTTAGTCCTACTCTAGAGATAAAGACATTGTGACTGTATTTTCTTTCGTACTTCGGTAATTTATTAGTGGCTTGTATACGTGACAATCAGTCTTGGGGGATTTTGGAGATTATTTATTTGTTTTTGACTAATTTAAACCTTATTTTATCTCAATTACTTCCGCATTTACTTTTCGTTGAGTTTTAGGCTGACTTGTCTTGGTGGATTGAGATGAGTGCCATCACACCCGAATTTGGGTCGTGACAATCGGCTTATTCCATTCCTTGTTTTGCTCATCAACTTCAATTAACTCTTGTTGGTGTTTCTAAAAAATGTCTTCAAGTTGGAGAACTTGTACACTTGATTTCATATACTTTTAATGTGTTGGAGGCTTCTTATAAACGTATGGATGAATATCGAGAGTCTCAAAAAAGAAAAATTCAAGAGGCTTTTGATATGGGTGAGCTTAAAACTGGTAGTGGTTTGCATCAAGAACTTGGTATTTCTAGAGCTTGTGAGTTGGGGATCTCACTTCAAATCTTTTAATTGTTTTATTCTCAAGTTTGGTACCATTATGGATATACTTGATAATATTGTTGAAACTACACATTCTATGGATGAAAAATCCAGCGCAATGCTCAAACATATGAGGTTGCATTCATATTGCATTTGATGAAAGAAATTTTAGGAATTACAATTCATCTTAGTATATGTTTACAAAAAAAGGAGCAACACATTGCAAATGTCATGCTACTTGTTAAAGTGGCCAAGAAAAGGTGGCAAGACTTGAGGGAAAATAAAAGATGGGATTTATTTATTGTTGAGGTGTCTATATTTTGTGTCAAGTATAACATTGTGGTACTGTAACACCCCCTAAAATATTGTATGTGGGTATTGATTCATGTATCCTTTCATTCATGAAGCCCAAATGAATTATCAAAGTTTTCTATTTAATTCAAGCATGAAACTTTATGGGTTTTCATATCATGATTCCAAATGCATAGATTATTAAATATTTGAAGTTTAATTACCTATCTTATATTAGCTTATGTTGTCTCTTAAATGCATTGAATTGTTGATTTATCAAAAGTCCTTATATGAAGACATGAAAAGGTTTTAAAGTATTTTGATTATAATTATGTTCTCTAATTTCTAAATATTTTGATTATAATTATGTCCTCTTGTGTTTGAAATATTTTGATTATATTATGTTCTCTCATGCCTAAAGTATTTTAATTATAATTATGTTTTCTCATATCTAAAGTACTTTGATTATAATATGTTCTCTCATGCCTAAAGTATTTTAATTATAATTATGTTCTCTTATGCCTAAAGTATTTTGATTATAATTATGTTCTCTCATTCCTAAAGTATTTTGATTATACAAATTATTTTTATTTTCTATAAGCTTTACTCTAAGGTATGTAAGACTTCAATGAGAGTATTCCTTCCTGTAACACTCCTAAAACATTATATGTGGTATTTTAATTCATGACAAAAATGATATTGCTTCTGTATTTTGGGCATAACTTTTCATAGGATGTTCCATATCAGTTCATTCAAATTTCTTCATATCTCAAACACCATTACCTACAACTCTCATGAGACCATATCTTAAGATTTGGAGGTTAAGTAGGTCAAATAAATTAATTTTTGCAAGACATAGTGTTGTGATGAAATGAAATATTTGTAGAATAAAAATCATATCGCACTGTAGGGTACTCCAAATTGGTTGATTCTTGAACGACATGAAACTAGACTTCTTGATCTACAATTCTTATGAGACATCCAAATGAGGAATTTATCTTGTTCAAATGCAGCTCCGAAAAAGGGTAAAAAGGGAAGCCCAGTGCACTAAAGCTCCTGCTATACGCGGGGTCCGTGGAAGGGCCTGACCACAAGGGTCTATTGTATGCAGCCTTACCTTGAATTTATGCCAGAGGCTATTTCCAAGGCTTGAACCCGTAATCTTCTGGTCACATGACAGCAACTTTACCAATTACTCCAAGGCACCCCTTCTCAGCTCCGAAAAAGGGTATTCCGTTAAAAGAGAGTTTATCTCACCTACCATGGAAAGATCTAGAACCATTTGAAATCATCTATGACATCAAAATCCTCCATTGAATTTTCAATATCATCCTTTGTAATTATTTTATTTATTGTTAGGTCCCTCCTCCACACCTATAAATACCCACCTTATTTCCTCATTTTACTCATCAAGCTTTCTCAATCAACTCTTCTCTCTATACACTTCTTTACTCATTCTCAAATATAGTTTTAGTTTTAGTAGTATAGAAATACTATTCTGGTGATTCTTATACTCCGGGTAGTACACAAAACGCTCCGTCTAGGAGCAAAGGCTAGGGGTTCAAGAGTATTCCAATTTGGAGTAAAGCTTCGGATTTCAGGTATGTAAGTCTATTCATAGCATTGAATTAAGTTCGTCCATGCGCCCAGTATCTAAATTCATCTTAATTGAGTTATAGTTGAGTTTTACCCTAGTTCTTGAATTCTAAATGAGTTAATTCTTCTTCTATTGAATTAAATATACTTATGCATCGAGATTATTATTATTTTTACCACTCATATTATTGGAATTATTGTTCGCAGTTAGTTTCCCATGAACCCTAATTGATTTGATGTTCATGAATATTTTTATGCATGTTTGAGTAAAGATGTTGGCTTTTAATATTCATTGACAAAAAGAGTGATTTGAATTAATACTATATATGTATTTTATTGAGTTTTGAAAGAGCAAAAGAATTGAGTTTAAATGAATTTGATTCTTTGGATTAAATGATGTTTGAGCAAGATATTTTGATGAGATGTAAATGATGTTTTTGAAGTATAATGATTGATGAAGAGGTAATGAGATAAGTTTGATGCTTTAAATTAAATTCCAATGAGACTAGATGATGAGATTAATATGAGCACATATTTTGGGAGTAGTATTGAGCACCGAGTTGGGTAAGAGTTTAATTGACTTAAATGCCAGAACTACATAGACATCATAGGATGAAGGCTATACCTATTAAGTCCCAAAAAGAGGACTTTGATGATTGATCCAAGATGGTGATGTCCTTTAGCCTGGCAAGGTATTGGATGGATGTGGCAACGACATCGCTTCGTTGTATCATCACTAGCTTATAAGTGATGGTTGTCGGTTAGAGAAAATCTCAACTGAGTAAGCATTGCTTATTATTATTATTTTAAAACTTGCATTACATATTGATGTTGAGATGATGTTGAGTTCTGAGCCGAGTCTTCCTGAGAGGAGTTTCTTGATATCTATCCTTACTTTCCTGCCATTTTACATACTCGTACATTCCATGTACTAACGTCATTCGACCTACATCATTTTATGATGTAGATATTGGTGTTAGAGATCCTCAACAGGCGCATCATTGAAGATCATTACTTTCCAGTTATTTCGTGAGTCCTTCTTGTATTCGGAGGAACTCTTTATCCTTTTATTATTTTTGAGTATTATGTTTCTTTTGAGGTATGCATGGACATGTCATTGGCACCATCTAGTAGTGTTAGAGGCTTGTCATGAACCGAATCCGGGTGTGGTGGCACTCATCTTAACCCACCGAGATAAGTCAGCCTAATAACCAACGAAAAATAGATGCAGAACAAAAAGAAATAAATCAAAATTTAACTTAACAAAAAACACGTAAAACAAACTCAAACTCCCCCAATATTGGTTATCATCTGTACAAGCCGTTATTACATTATCGAAGTATGAAAGAAAAATACAGTCACAATGTCTCTGTCTCTAGAATAGGACTAAAACATAGTGAAAGAGTAAGAGGTGTCCGGATGGATGTAACTACTACCTCAACACTCAAGATGATAGCCTCGGAAGTGGTAGAAAACACTAGAAGATCAAGCAGGTCCAGGCTCACAACCTACACAAGTGTAGAAGCAAGGGGTGAGTATCAAACAACACGGTACTCAGCGGGTGGATAACTAAAACTAAGCAAATCTCAATAGATACAAGTACTCCTGTTATCCCAACAGAACCTCCTTAACTACAACCTTCATAAAACTAGCCCAACTCTATACTCTATACAATAATGATAATAATACAGTCCACAAATACTAATCAGTAGTCTCATCAAGTGAATCATATCAAATCAAGTTCAACATATACAAAGCAGTAAGTGGTAAACACGAATTCACAAATATCAACAAAATATAATGCAATGCAGTGAGATGATGCATATTTGTCCTATCGATATACATCCGCTGAATTACAGTCTGGAACCTATAGGGGATATTTATGTCCATGTTACATGCCACGGAGCGTGTGGCCCATCCTCTCAATATATATATCCTTCCACGGAGCGTGTGACCCGACCCCTCTGCTTCATAATACTTGCCATGGAGCGTGTGGCCCGACCCCTTTATTTCATAATATTTTCAGTCCCAACACAATATGCCAGAACCAATGCAATCAATTCATGTTCATATGATTCACATATGACAACAACAATAATTTTTCTTATCTCACATCAATATAGTCATTTCACATGTCCCAAAATAAACCCATAATCACAACATATCAATTCCACCAACACATTTTATTAGATCACCATTCTATACCCCTCATCTCCATTTTTTAAGGCCAATCATATAGTCAATAACCTAGTCCAATTCTCATTACTCCCCAGTACACATAACACGGAAATACAAGCATCTACAAGCTTAAACTGAGATTTAGAAATTCACTTGTCTTAATTAATCCAGCAATCACTCTGAAACTTGAACCTTTCCTTTTCGTTGGGCCTCCGAATCAATGTAATCTAGTCAAATAGATAATCACAATAAGATTTCAAAGCTAACAAAACTCATATTATTGTATGTCTATCCTAGACCCAAAAATTCATCCAAATCTATAATCGAGTTCCTAATCTTGATGCCAATTAACATGTCATCTCTCATATTTTCTAATTTACAAGCCTAGGGTTAAGTCTCAAATTTTCTAAATATCATAAAACTAAAGATGTTCATATAATATGATACACCTAATATTTAATTATTTATCTCAATATATAAAAACTTAATTTATAATGTAAAACAAAATAATAATAGTTAAAATTGAAGCCACTGGTTACGAAACCAATGGCAGCAACCACGCCAATTCACTCTCCCTTTTTGAAATAATCAAATTCCCAATCATGATCTTATGATTATCCTAGAATCCTATTATCATTATTTAATAATAATTAACAATAACATTGGTCTTTATAGATTTAAGAACCCACGTTGCAAATTTCCAATTGCAAGAGTCATCCACCAATAATAATTTCCCCATGTTACAGAAATATACTACCTATCATAGAAACAAATATGCACAACAAACAAAAGTAGTGTAGACGTTACCTGGAGGAGGAGTTCCTCTTCATTCTTCGCCTAGGTAAGTTCCGCCCAAACCCTTCTCTTTCCTTTTCTAATTAATTATGTACTAAAGTAACAAACCCTACTAACCTATTTTAATAAATATAAGAAAAGTGGTATAGAATATTAAATAAATTAATACTTTATCCCACCAATTAAATTAATTCTCTAAAATTATTCCTCAACTAATTAACCGAAGTTACCAAAAGGTTCAAAATATTCAACTTAAAATTTTGAAAAGGGTCTTCTATTAAGGAAGGAGGAATCGTTCTCAAAATGACCTAATGGGTCATTACAAGGCTTCATAAACAGAGTTTGATGATGTAATTGGAGTAGTTCTCCTTTGAAACTACTTCTTTTAAGGATTATTTCTTTCATTTGATATTGATGATGGCAAGCCCACATCAGTATCCTCATTTTCACTTACGTCTTCCGCTGATAAATGAATGAGTGATGAGACCAAGTAGTTCTCTCGGAGGCTAGAGATGGTTTCTTAGTGTCGTCCACGCCTAGGGTACCCTCTCGAGGTGTGACAAACTTGGTATTAGAGCACAGAGTTCAAGAGTCCTAGGGTGTATATAAAGTCATGTCTAGTAGAGTCTTGCTTATGGGTTTGTCGTGCACCATATTTATAATCAGAAGGCTATATGATATTAGGAATTATTTCACTTCTTTCATAATCTAAGTTCGTGCGATAGAGTTTAACTTTATAAAACTTCATTTCTAATTCGTGTGTTTACACATTGCAGACTATGCCTCCTAAATGTACTGCTAGTCAGAGGAACATTGCCAGCACTGAGGTTCCACAGTCAAAGATACCTCCACCGAGAACTAGGGTCTAACCTAAAAGGTCTACTGAGTTACCCCAAATACCTACTGTTTAGACCACTCCTACTTCAGAGGAAGATTTTCGAGGAGCAATTGCTATGCTTACTCAGTTGGTGGCTGCCCAAAATAGTAGCCAGAGTTCACCAACTCCTAGCTCTAGTTATCAAGAGTCATCTGCTGCCACAAAGATTAGAGATTTTATGAGAATGAATCCACCAGTCTTCATGGATTCCAAGGTTGATGAGGACCCCCAGAATTTCATTGATGAGATGTGGAAGATATTAAAAGTGATGCATACTATGGAGATCAACGGGATTGAGTTGGTGTCTTATCAGCTCAAGGATGTGGCAAATGTCTGGTATAACCAGTGGGAAAAAATTAGAGGTGAGGATGCAGAGCCTGCTATTTGGGATGAGTTTGAGGGAGCATTCTTTGATCACTTCTTTCCCCAAGAGCTATAGAAAGCAAAAGTTGAGGAGTTTGTGAACCTCAAGAAGGAGAGTATGACTGTGAAGGAGTATAGTTTGAAGTTTATTTAGTTGTCCAAATATGCCCCAGAAATGATTCCTCATATGAGGGCCAAGATAAGGAAGTTTGTCTATGGCCTGGGCAAATATGTAAAGAAAGAATGTAAGGCAATGCTAATGATTTCTGACATAAATCTTTTTAGATTGATAGTGTATGCTCAGTAGGTTGAGGCTGAAAAGAAAAAGGACCGAGAGGAACACCTAAGAAAGAAGGCTAAGTCTGTTGGGCATGAGAATGAGCAGAAGCAATGGAAGGGTAACAAGTCCTTGTTTTAGAAAAGGTCTTCTAATTATGCACCTTCCTTAACAAGTGCTTTTACACATAATACCAGGTATGATCAGAGGTCTTTGAGTCACCAGAACTTTCGAACTCAGGGTTCTCAGTCCTAAGTAAGTATGGCTTAAGGTTCTAGAGGAAATCCACCTTGTGCTAGATGTGGGAAACTCCATTTGGAAGAGTGTCGTGAGGGCACCTATGTTTTCTATGTATGTGGAAAGATAGGTCACTTCCAGAATGAGTGTCCTTCAAAGAGACATAGAGATAGAGGTAGTAGAGCTCAATTTTCTTCTACAACACCGCAGAATAGAGATAATCAGAAAGGTGCATCTTTAGGTGCAGGAGGAGGAACAAACCATCTGTACGCTATGGGTAGTAGCCAAGACCAAGAAAATGCACCCGATGTTGTTACTGGTATGCTGCGAGTCCTTTCTTTTGATGTGTATGCATTACTTGATCCGAGTGCTACGTTATCTTTTGTGACTCCTTACTTGACTAGTAAATTTGAAATTCTTCCTAAGTGCCTTCTTGAGCCTTTCAGCATGTCTACTCTTGTTGGTGAATCTATCTTAGCTGAGACGGTCTATAGAGATTCTACTATGTTAATCTATCACAGGCATACCATGGCTAACTTAGTTGAGTTGGACATGGTTGATTTTGATGTGATTATTGGCATAGACTAGCTTTATCCTTGTTATGCCTTAGTTGATTATAGAACCCGAATTGTTAATTTTCAATTTCCAAATGAGCCTATCTTAGAGTGGAAGGGGAGTTTTGTAGTGCCTAGGGGTAAATTTATTTCCTACCTTAAGGCCAGAAAATTAATCTCCAAGGGATGTATATATCATATAGTCTGAGTCAAAAATATTAGTGATCAGGCTCCATTTCTTGAGTCAGTTCCCATTGTGAATGAGTTTCTTGAAGTCTTTTCTAAGGATCTACCCGGAATCCCTCCAGATAGAGAGATAGACTTTGGTATTAATGTACTTACTAATACATAACCTATCTCTATTCCTCCTTAAAGAATGGCTCCCGCTGAGTTGAAAGAGTTGAAAGAACAGCTGAAAGACCTCCTAGATAAGGGTTGTATTAGGTCAAGTTGTAACACCCCAATTTTTTTCGCCAAGACTCAAACCATTATTCATGTGTGTGTAGGATCAAACTTGGTGACTTCTAGTTTTATATATGAATTAGGATCAATTCCTAAGTACTTGAAGTGTATTAGATTTGTTGTAGGGTCATAAGGGATCTCTAACACCAAGCCGAGTCAAAAGAATTTCTATCGGCTAAGTTTTTGTATGAGTTCATATAAGGGTCAACTTCAAATGACCATATCTCCTAGAATATAAATAATTGGGTGGCCCATTACCTATCAAATTAAAGGTCTTTGAGTCTTCTTTTCAATTCCACTAAGATTGACCAGAGAGGTGCGCGACAAGTCCACGATGCGGACCTGGCGCAGACTTGGTCAGTTTTTCTAGATTTTTTGTTTTTGACCAGAGAGGTGCGCGACAAGTCCAGGACGCGAACTTTGCCAGTTTTTTCTTCAACTTCTACAAGTTTTCATATTTTTTGGAAAAAGCATTCCGGACTTTTCCCCACCTAACCCAAGTATAACCCTAGCAATTTTGGAACTGAAAATCAGTTCCCTCATAATATCCAAAGAGTTGTCATCTTCTTCACCTTAGGAGATTTGAGAGAAGAGACTAGAAAGGAGAAGAAGAGCAAAGATTCAAGATCTTCAAACTATGTTTTTGATTTTTGGTGAGATAATCCTCATTCCAGGTATGTAAGGCTACTCACAACGTTAGATTGATTTCATCCACGTGCCCTACATCTCCATTGATTTGAGTTGAGTTGAGTTTTTAGGTTCCATGAGTTGAGTTCTTGAGTTATCTATAATTTCTATTGAGATTTTTATGTAAATAAATTAATATGCATAATTCGATTTGATTGCAGTCTTATAAGGATTTTGAGTTTAAATGATTATTTGAGAAGGAGTTTTAAAAATGATTTGTGAACTTTTTAAATAAATTATTTATGCACTATTTTGAGTTTAAAGAATGATTATTTTCATTTTCGATTTAGAAAGCGTTTAAGCATGATTTGAGTTTGAGAAGTCTCTTAATTATTATTTTGAGAATGAGTATTTTGAGTACAAATGAGTTGAATATTTTTACATTAAAATGTCTATTTTGAGATTGAGTTGAGGGTTTAGAATTATGTTTTAAATGCATTTAATATTTACTGCATCCATTGAATTGAGATTGTATCAAATTTAAAGAGAAGAGTTTGATGATTGAGATAAGTTGATTTTGAAAGAAGGTCCAATGAGACCATATTGATTGAGTTTTGAAAAGAGTCTAATGAGACTAAATGAGTTGATTTGAAACTAAGTCTAAAGATACTAAATGAGTATTTTGAGTATTTTACTCACCTGATAGATATGAGCATATTGAGTCTTGGGAGAAGTATTGAGCATCGAATTGGGTATGAGTATAGTCCATACTTGAATCCCATGAACTAAGTAGCCAAAGTAGGAAGGGATTAGACCGTTAAAATTGAATATTTCCCTATTTTATCGTCCTAAAATGATAGGACTTGATTGATTATTGGATCCATGATTGGTTGATTCGTTCATACCCTGGCAAAGTATGGATGAACGTGGCAACAATGTCAGCTTGTTGTACATCACTGGCTCATAGGTGATATTTGTCGGTTAGAGAAACTCCCAAATTGAGTGGATTGTGCATGATATGATTGGTTTGATTGTGATTGTAGATGATTGAGTTGAATTGTAAAACATTAGTAAATTCTAATTTGCATATCTATTGATTTGAGTCCTTTGAATTTATTGTTGAGTTGATTTTACATGATTGGATTGGATTGGATTGAATACGATTGGATAGGATTGAATGGTATGTGATTGGATTATAAACAATTGGATTGGATTAAATTGGATTGTATATGATTGGATTAGATTGGATGGTATGTGATCAAATTGAAAATGATTGGATTAAATTGGACTAAATTGGATTGTACATGATTGGATCAGATTGTATATGATTGGATTGGATTGGATTGTATATGATTGGATTGGATCGGATTGTATATGATTGGATTGGATCGGATTATATATGATTAGATTGGATCGGATTGTATATGATTGGATTAAATTGTATATAAGTGGTCTCTATCTAAACTGTGTTCTTACTTTAGAGTTATGCCACCTTGATTGAGTCTCTCTTATCTTTATGACATGAGATATTTGAACTGGTATTGTTCTATCTTGTCACATGTTCAATTCTGCCTTATTACATACTCGTCCATTCCACGTACTGGCGTCTATTTGGACCTGCATCATTTCATGATGTAGAAACAGGTTTAAGAGATCATCAATAGGCGCACCGTTGAGGATCTGTTCATACTCAGCTTATTGGTGAGTCCTCCCCTTTATTCGAAGGATACCACTTATGTTATTTTTGGGTTGAGCTTAGTATTTTTATTCTGATTTGGGTAGCCATGAACTTGTCATTGGCACCAATTAGATAGTAGTGATAGAGGCTTCATAGACTAGATAATGATGGGTCGATTGAGTATTTTATTTCATTGAATTGTTCTTGTCAGACTATTTAATGACATAGATTGGAGTTCGATTTATTGGCCCACGGCCTTTCTTTCTTGAGTTAGATTATTATTTGGGATTGTCCACCTAATTATATCTTTATTTTAAGTTTTCTACTGATTGAATGAATGAACAGATGTGTGATCAGGTCAAGTGGTTCTCTTGGGAGCCAGTAATGATTTTTGAGTACCGGCCACATCTAGGGTACCCTCCCGGGGTGTGACAAGCTTGGTATCAGAGCATAGAGTTTAAGAGTCCTAGGGAGTCTATGAAGCCATGTCTAGTAGAGTCTTGCTTATGAGTGTGTTGTACACCACACTTATAATCAAGAGGCTATAGGACATTAGAAATTATTTCACTTTTTTTCATATTCTTAGTTCGGGCGATGGAGTTTAAATCTATGAAAGCTCCCTTCTAATTCATGCGTTTCTCAAATCTGTTTAACTACCCCTCATACTCAAGGTGGTTGAAATAGTAATTATTAGACTCTTCTTGATGAGTTACGCTCAGATAAAGTTTTGAGAATGTGAAAAGACTGCACAAGACTTGAGAGAAGTTGATTAGTGTGCTTAATTCTATTGATTCGAAAGAATGCACTCAAATTCAAATGACTCGTGCATTTGAGCCAGAGCAAGATGTATCCCAGAATCTCATCTCTAAATTTTGATTCGAATGTTATCTTCGAGAGGAAGTTATCTCTTTAAATGATTAGTGTCACCATCCTATGGAATGTGATTTGAGGCATGGTGAGCTATGATTCGTAGAATGATTCTAGAGTTAGAATAAGGGAGTTCGAGGAGTAGAACTCAAATAGTGAGAATGGTGGTTTATTGAGGCCTATAACTAGAGTGAAGTATCTATAAGGTGAGTAATAAGGTGTAATGAATGATTGTAATATGGCTAGTTTTAAGATTTGATTTAGTAGGCTTGACATGACGTATGCGAGAGATTAAGATATTAACTTGCGAGGAGTATGTGTTACGAATGGAGGGGTATGTGACCCTAAAATGTAAATAGTGAATTGAGGCTAAGTCATTTGGTAAGAAGAGGCTTAAAATGTGTATATGAGATAGTATAGAGTTGTATGAGGTTCTAATTTTATGAGTTACTTTGGGTGACTAGTTAGTATCCTTTAGTTACTGGCTTTGAGCTAAGAGGGAGATAATAGAGTAATGAACCAAAGTTAGTCTTGAGCTTTCGATAGTGATGAGTTTATCAGGATGAGACATTGATGTTTTTTTTCCATCTCACATTATCCTAACACTTCAGTTGAGATGTTACTCTATTTCTTCCATGTGTATGAGCACTATGCCCATGTCCTAGACCCATGCCCCCCTCCCATATTGATGATAGTAGATTGGGTTGAGTGAGAGTAGATGGGGAGAGTGAGTGTTTGTTGATTGTGGTAGTTGTATTGTACGCGTCTAGTTAAGGATAGAGGTGTGGAAGAGGAGCGAGATGAGACCCTGTGATGTGCAATAGATAGGCAAGAGTATGTGTCATGCCCCGGAAGGGTACCCTAGATGTGGCCAATACTCAAAGATCATTGCTGGTCCCCAAGCGAACCACCTAGTCCAATCACACATCCGTTCATTCAATCAATCAGTGAAAGGTTTAAAATAAAGAAATAATTTAGTGGGCAACTCAAATCATCAATCTAACTCAAAGAAAGAAAGGCCATGAGCCAACAAATCAAACTCCAAACTATGTCATTAAAATAGTCTGACAAGAATAATTCATGGAAATAAAATACTCAATTGACCCATCACTATCTAGTCTATGAAGCCTCTATCACTACTATCTAATTGGTGTCAATGACATGTTCATGGCTACCTCAAATCAGAATGAAAAGGACTAAACTCAATGCAAGAATAACATAAGTGGTGTCCTCCAAATATAGGGGAGGACTCACCAATAAGCTGAGTGTGAATAGATCCTCAATGGTGCTCCTATTGACGATCTCTTAAACCTGTCTCTGCATCATGAAACGATGCAGGTTCAAATAGATGTTAGTAGATCAAATGTACGAGTATGTAATATGGCAGAATGAAATATACCTCAAGGTAGAATAATATCAGTTCAGATATCTCAAATCAGTAAGATAAGAGAGACTTAATCTAGGTGCCATAAGTCTAAAGTAAGAATACAGTTTAGACAGAGACCAATCATATACCATCCAATCCAATCCAATCATGTACAATATAATTAAATTAAATCATCTACAATTCGATCCAATCCAATCATATACAATACGATCCAATCCAATCATATACCATCTAATCTAATTCAATCACATATCATCTAATCCAATCCAATCACATATCATCTAATCCAATCCAATCACATACAATCAACTCAACAAAAAGTCAAATGACTACACTCAATAGATATGCAAATTAGAATTTAGCAATGCTTTAAAATTTGACTCAATCATCTACAATCAAAATCAAACCAATCATATAATGCACAATCCACTCAATTTGGGAGTTTCTCTAACCGACAAACATCACTTATTAGCCAGTGATGTACAATAAGCCGACGTTGTTTCCACGTCCGTCCATACTTTGCCAGGGTATGAACGAATCAACCAATCATGGATCCATCCATCAATCAAGTCATATCATTTCAGGACAATGAAATAGGAAACATCCGACTTTAACGGTCCAATCCCTTTCTACGTTGGCGACGTAGTTCATGGGATTCGATTATGAACCATACTCTTACCCAATTCGGTGCTCAATACTCCTCCCAAGACTCAATATGCTCATATCTATCAAGTGAGTAAAATACTCAAAATACTCATTTAGTCTCATTGGACTCTTTTCAAAACTCAATCAAATTTGGCCTCATTGGACCTTCTTTCAAATCAACTCATCTCAATCATCAAACTCTTCTCTATAAATTTGATACAATTTCGACTCAATGAATGCATAAAATATTAGATGCATTTAAAACATAATTTCAACTCCTCAACTTAAACTCAAAATAGACATTTTTATGTAAAAATGCTCAACTCGTTTATACTCAAAATAGACATTTTTATGTAAAAATGCTCAACTCGTTTATACTCAAAATGCTCATGTTCAAAAATGATAATTTAGAGACTTCTCAAAGTCAATTCATGCTTAAACTCTTTTTAAATCAAAAATAAAAATAATCATTCTTTAAACTCAAAATAGTGTACAAATAGTTTATGCAAAAATGTTCACAAATCATTTATTTAAAACTCCTTCTCAATCAATCATATATACTCCTATGACTCCAATCAAATCAAATCATGCAAATCACATATCATGTAGTCACATTAGACTCCAATCCATTTCTTCTCAAAACATCATCATCAACATAACCTCTTCATCAATCATTTTTCCTTAGTTAAATAAACACCATTCACCTCATCATCAAACATCATCATTCACATCATCATCAAATATCTTGTCCCAAAATTCTTATTTAATTCTATGTTCAATTTATAGAGATAAAAGGACATTCTAGCTCAACCAAGGTTTTGCTTTTTTTTTATGCCATTCACATTTATAACTATCCCAATTCATTCTTTTTATTCCAATTAATACATATACATAAAAACCATCAATCTCAAACTCAAGAAAATTATGACAAAAAGAAATCTCATCTTGGGTTCATGTGAATGAATACATGAATCCATACTCTCAACAAAATTCAACTCAAGAACACCATCAATACATATGAATTTATAGACAAAAATTCATTTGTAGTCAATATGTAGCTACGGTTTATAAAATAAATATGAAAGATAATTATTCAATAATTCAATTCATGAAAATTATCAATCAATTAATAGTATATAAAAATATTTTATAGTTTAGAAAAAATCCAAGAAAACATTCATAGAAGTTCAAGCCTTTCACAACTTCCATCCAATACATCTATGGGTATATGGAAGAACTCAATCCATATTTTAGGTTAGCCTTACATACCTAAAATGAAGATCATCTCACCGGAAACCAAGACTTGACTTGAAGATATTGAATCCTTGAGCTTGAGAGCTATTTATTGGAGATAACTTGAGAGAGAAGAGGAAGTTTAGGGTTTTGGAGAGGCAAAAGACAAAAAAAATGACCCCAAAACGCGTCCACTTCTTATATATATAATTAGGGAATGGTCCATAATGCCCTTCATCAATTAAAATCTGGAGAATAGACTCAAAACCCTATAGACGCTATAGTGGCGCGCCGTACCAAGGGCCAAACTACAGAGACTAGTTTCTGGCGCTATAGTGGCGCCGGGTGCCACTATAGCCCCATGCCTGAAATTTTTGCAGTTATAATCTATAGTAAAATGGTCATAACGTTTGACTCCGAATTCCAAAAAATACAATCTTGGTGGAGTTGAAAAGAAGACTCAAAAACCTGTAATTTGATAGCTCATGGGCCACTTAATTCATTATATTCTAGGATATATGGTCATTTAAAGTTGACCCTTATACGAACTCATTCGGAAACTTAGCCAAAAGGAATTCTTTGGACTCGGCTTGGTGTTAGAGATACCTTATGACCCTAAACCACATCTAATACTCTTAAAATACTTAGGAATTGATCCTAACTCATATATAAAATTACAAGTCGTCGAGTTTGATCCTACACGCACATGAAGAGTGGTTCGAGTCTTAGCGAAAAATAATCCGGGATGTTACAGTATGTTAGTATATCTCTGGGTAAGAGCTCATGCAATAATGGAGGTAGAAATATTAAAGTAGACCCGACAATTATTAGATGTTGTTGAGGTAGTTAGAGAGATAGGCTTGAGTGTGTGGTTGTCACTATGAGAGTGATGGTAGTAGGTTATTGATGACTTTTGAGGGAATGATTGGATGTACATGAAGGGTGTTATGAGGCTCGGAAAGAAGGGGAAGCTTGGGCACCGATATATTGACCTTACTAAATTGTGAAGAGGATTGAGGATGTCACTCATGAATTAGAGTACGACGGTTTATGATCTACTTGTTTGAATGATTCGATCGATAGAGTTTTGATGTTCTATTCGTTCCTAATGATGACAATGATGAAGGTAATGTCCCTACTATTGACTTGAACTGATTTGTCTATTCTTTGGTTTGAATAGTTGATTGTCTAGATTACTTGATTTGGTTGATTGGTTGATTTGATTGAGTCTCGATTATTATTCATTTCTCGAGTCCAGCTCTGGTTGATCTTCATTCGAGGATGAATGATCCCAAGGGGGAGATAATGTAACACCCTAATTTTTTTCGCCAAGACTCAAACCATTCTTCATGTGCGTATAGGATCAAACTTGGTGACTTCTAGTTGTATAAATGAGTTAAGATCAATTTCTAATTATTTGGAGTGTATTAGATGTGTTTTAGGGTCATAAGGGATCTCTAACACCAAGCTGAGTCCAAATAATTTCTATCAGCTAAGTTTTCATATGAGTTTGTATAAGGGTCAAATTCAAACGACTATATCTCCTTAAATGTAAATAATTGGGTGGCTCATAACCTATCAAATTAAAGGACTTTGAGTCTTCTTTTCAACTCCTCCAAGATTGTTTTTTGGAGTTTGGAGTAAAACTTTATGTCCAATTGACTAGAGAGGTGCGCGATAAGTCCATGACATGGACCTGGCTCGAACTTGGCCAGTTTTTCCAGATTTTTTTGTTTTTGACCAGAGAGGTGCGCGATAAGTCCACGATGTGGACTTAATGTGGACTTTGCCAGTGTTTGCTTCAACTTCTGCAAGTTTTCATATTTTTTGGAAATGGCATTCTGGACTTCTACCCACCTATCCCAAGTATAACCCTAGCTATTTTTGGACTGAAAATTAGTTCCCTCAAAATATCCAAAGAGTTTTGATCTTCTTCACCTCAAGAGATTTGAGAGAAGAGACTATAAAGGAGAAGAAGAGCAAAGATGCAAGATCTTCAAGCCATATTCATTCCAGGTATGTAAGGCTACTCACAACGTTGGATTGATTTCATCCACATTCCCTACATCTCCATTGATTCGAGTTGAGTCGAGTTTTGAGGTTCCATGAGTTGAGTTCTTGAGTTATCTATAATTTCTATTGATTTTTTATGTATATATAAATTAATATGTGTTAATGATGTTCTTGAGTTGAGTTTTGTTGAGAGTATGGATTCATGTATTTATTCACATGAACCCAAGATGAGATTTCATTTTTGTCATAATTTGTCTTGAGATTGAGATTGATTTTTTTGATGTAAATAATATTTTCAAAGTGAGATGATGCATATTTTAATGAGTTTGAAGAAATTGAACATAGAGTTAAATGAGGATTTTGGAGCAAGATGTTTGATGATGATGTAAATGATGTTTATTTTCTTTTAGTAAAATGATTGAATATGTAATGTTGATGTGATATTTTGAGATGGAGTGGATTGGAGTCTAATGTGACTAAATGATATAATTTTCATAATTCGATTTGATTGGAGTCTTATGAGGATTTTGAGTATAAATGATTGTTTGAGAAGGAGTTTTAAAAATGATTTGTGAACATTTTTGAATAAATTATTTATGCACTATTTTGATTTTAAAGAATAATTATTTTTATCTTTGATTTAGAAAGAGTTTAAGCATGATTTGAGTTTGAGAAGTCTCTTAATTATCATTTTTAGCATGAGTATTTTGAGTATAAGTGAGTTGAATATTTTTACATTAAAACGTCTATTTTGAGATTGAGTTGAGGGTTAAAATTATGTTTTAAATGCATCTAATATTTACTGCATTCATTCAGTTGAGATTGTATCAAATTTAAAGAGAAGAGTTTGATGATTAAGATGAGTTGATTTTGAAAGAAGGTCCAGTGAGACTAGATTGATTGAGTTTTGAAAAGATTCCAGTGAGACTAAATGAGTTTATTTGAAACTAAGTCCAAAGAGACTAAATGAGTATTTTGAGTATTTTACTTACTTGATAGATATGATCATATTGAGTCATGAGAGGAGTATTAAGCACCGAATTACGTATGAGTATAGTCCATACTTGAATCCCATGAACTACGTAGCCAACATAGCAAGGGATTGGACCGTTAAAGTCGGATGTTTCCCTATTTTATTATCTTGAAATGATAGGACTTGATTGATTATTGGATTCATGATTGGTTGATTCGTTCATACCCTGGCAAAGTATGGACAGACGTGGCAACAACGTCAGCTTGTTGTACATCACTGGCTCATAGGTGATGTTTGTCGGTTAGAAAAACTCCCAAATTGAGTAGATTGTGCATGATATGATTGGTTTGATTGTGATTGTAGATTATTGAGTCGAATTGTAAAACATTGCTAAATTCTAATTTCCATATTTATTGAGTTGAGTCCTTTGACTTTATTATTGAGTTGATTGTACATGATTGGATTGGATGGTATATGATTGGATTGGATTGGATGGTATGTGATTAAATTGTAAATGATTGGATTGAATTGGACTAAGTTAGATTGTACATGATTGGATCAGATTATATATGATTGGATTGGATCGGATTGTATATGATTGGATTGGATCGGATTGTATATGAATGAATTGGATCGAATTGTATATGATTGGATTGGATCGGATTATATACAATTAGATTGGATCGGATTGTATATGATTGGATTGAATTGGATTGTATATGATTGGATTGGATTGTATATGAGTGGTCTCTATCTAAAATGTGTTCTTAATTTAGACTTATGACACCTTAATTAAGTCTCTCTTATCTTTTTGCCTTGAGATATTTGAAATGGTATTGTTCTATCTTGTCACATATTTTATTCTGTCATATTACACACTCATACATTCTATGAACTAATGTCCATTTGGACCTACATTATTTCATGATGCAAAGACAGGTTTAAGAGATCATCAATAGGCGCACTATTGAGGATTTGTTCACACTCAGCTTATTGGTGAGTCATCCCTACATTCGGAGGACACCACTTATGTTATTCTTGCGTTGAGCTTAGTCTTTTCATTCTGGTTTGAGGTATCCATAAACTTGTCATTGGCATCAATTAGATAGTAGTGATAGAGGTTTCATAGACTAGATAGTGATAGGTCAATTGAGTATTTTATTTCATTGAATTGTTTTTGTCAGACTATTTAATGACATAGATTGGAGTTCGATTTGTTGGACCATGGCCTTTCTTTCTTGAGTTAGATTATTGATTGGGATTGTCCACCTAATTATCTCTTTATTTTAAGTTTTCCGCTGATTGAATAAATGAATGGATGTTTGATCAGGTCAAGTGGTTCATTTGGGAGCCAATAATGGTTTCTGAGTGCCGGCCACGTCTAAGGTACCCTCTCGGGGAGTGACACAAGTATCTCACCTTGGGGCGCTCCTATCCTATTCGTGTGAAAGAAAGATGGGTCCCTTAGAATGTGTAATTATTACCGATAACTGAACAAGGTCATCATAAATAACAAGTATCCTCTCCCCAAGATAGATGATTTATTTAACCAACTTCAGGGTGCCACATGTTTCTCTAAGATAGACCTCAGATTAGTCTATCATTAGTTAAAAGTGAGAGAATGTGACATCCCGAAGACGGCTTTCCGAATCCACTATAGTTATTTTGAGTTTCTTTTTATGCCCTTTGGATTGACAAATGGTCCTGGAGCTTTTATGGACTTTATGAACCGAGTATTCAAGCCATATTTGGATACGTTTGTGATTGTCTTCATCCACGATATTTTGGTCTACTCTAGAAGTAAGAGTGAGCATGCTAACCACCTTAGGATTATCCTTCAAACTGTCAAGGAGAGGGAGTTGTAGGCTAAGTTTTGAAGTGTGAGTTTTCTCTTGAGTTTATAGCGTTCCTAGGCCATATTATATCTAGTGATAGAATTCGAGTTGATACTCAAAAGATTGAGGCAGTTAAGAACTGGCCCAAACCCACCTCTCTAACTGACATAAGGAGTTTCTTAGGTTTGGCTGGTTACTACAGGAAGTTTGTTGAGGGATTTTCATCCATATCCTCACCATTGACTAAACTGACTCAGAAAAAAGTTAAGTTTCAATAGTCTGATGCTGGTGAAAAAAGCTTTTAAGAATTGAAATCTAGATTGACTACTACTCCAGTGTTGTCCCTACCCGAGAGAACGGATGGTTTTGTAATCTATTGTGATGCTTCCAAAGTTGGGTTGGGATGTGTGTTAATGTAGAAAGGTAAGGTAATTGCATATGCCTCCAGACAGCTTAAGACTCATGAGAGGAACTACCCCACTCATGTCCTTGAGTTGCCAGCTGTGGTATTTGCTCTTAAGATCTGGCGTCACTATCTTTATGGTGTACATGCGGGTGTATTCACAGACTATAAAAGCTTTCAGTATGTATTCAGCCAGAAGGAGTTGAACTTGAGGCAGAGGAGATGGCTAGAGTTGCACAAGGATTATGACATGAGCATTCTCTACCACCCAGGTAAAGCAAACGTAGTTGCCAATGCTCTTAGTAGGTTATCCATGGGGAGTATGGCCCATGTGGAAGAGGAAAAGAAGGAGTTGGCAAAGAAAGTGCATAGACTTGCGCATTTGGGAGTTCAAATTATTAACTCTAGTGAGGGTGGTACAATAGTCTGAAATAGAGCTGAATCATCTTTTGTTGCAGAGGTGAAAGGAAAGCAACATCAGGATCCCATTCTCCTTCAACTGAAAGATGAGGTTCACAAGCAGAAGGTAATGGATTTTACCAAATGGGGAGATGGAGTGTTGAGATATCAAGGGAGATTATGTGTTATGACCCAACTAGGGCCACGACGGATACCCGATAGTGTTATTTTGAGCACCTACTAGAACGTATCCTATTCTTACTACTGAGTGGGCCGATTGAATGATATCATTGTTAATAGCATAATTATAACAATGTGTCAATAGACTTGCTAACATATTACATAGCGGTGAACAAAGGTGCAAACATCTACCTGTACATATCTGTCTATGAGCCTCTAAACAAGATACATATGACCATAAGGAGGGCCGGTTTCTGCCGTGCCCAAATATATACACAAAAGTAGTACCAATAAAATAAATCTCCGAAACAACTGGAGCACTCTCGGCATACTGCTGGTGGAGCTCCTAAGGACCGAACTCATCTGCCTGCTTACCTGTGTGGCATGAAATGCAGCATCCACAAGAAAGGACATCAGTACGAGTAATGTATCGAGTATGTAAGGCATCAAAATCAGCATAATAAAGAACATAAGGTATGAACAACCATATCATAGAATCATAGAACATATAGTGAGATAATAGAGTAACCTGTACATATGAGTGCCTTTTTAGGTCAGATGTCATGCATGATTGTCTTTTCTTTAAAACATTTCTTTTTCATATACATAGAAAATAGAACATGTCATAGCATCGAATGACGTCGGCTCGCCCACATATGTCCCGCGTCCGGGCATCCCGCATCTAGGATAAAAATTACGCCAACTGACCAGGTGGCAATGCTTCTATAGCGCAACATATGGCCCTTCCCCATATCCCTCATATACATATACATATACATATGTCATATAAACATCATGCATGAGAGACCAACGAAAGCCATCTATCTATCGGAGTGATGGAAGGTCGGTAACCTCCGATTATATTATGGACTAACCATGGTCACTTTGTCTCACCTTGAAAGAACAATTATTATAAGATGAGACTATCAACGAAGGATAATATTAAGAGAACGTAGAATAAGGTCACAATCAGGTGCCAAACCACTTACATATGCACATAGAGAAAATTGTTAAGACCGGTGGTTACATACATGGATCGACACATGAAGGCTCAGAAACAAGTTTCGGGTTCTACGAAAAGGAAATTTCATTAAAATCATACATATACATGTACATCGTTTGCTCGTTTTACAAAGATCATGCCAAAGAAGGAAGGGTAAGCCTTACATACCTGGTCTGCTTCCTTAATCAATTCCACTTAACTTTTGGCCTTCCCAAAATCTATAACAATGTTAACGAATGCAAACATTAGCCGTAGATATCCAAGATTCTCATCCTAAACTAACATTTTGTCTATTGAAACTTCAGCAGCACTTCCCCTGTAGATACACCATCCTCGAGAATCTAACTCGGTCACTTTTATCAACAACAATCCGAGAATTCAACTCAGTTAAATTACCAACAACAATACCAATTAATATACTACTTCTTCCAAGAATTTCCAACTCCAATAAGAACAATAACAATCTAATCCCTTCTTTTAAGTTCAATTACGACAACCCAATAATTTACACACTAACCACATCATACTAACAACATTATCTTCCATACATGTAAGAACATTATATTCAATTTACATAACTTCTAAAACAAGTCTCCAACTACTACAACTTCACTAAAACCATTAAGCTTTTATTATCAACCTAGAATCCATAACAACAACCACCAAAACACTAAATAAAATTGACTCATTCTCTTCCATATCACACCACAACCACACGGCCACACTACTATCTATATTCTTCATGAATTTCACTCATTTTTATACACTACAACAAGCAAAAACATCCATAACATATAAGAGAGGATGAATTCTTACCTTCCTCTTATCTCCTTTTTGGCTAGGACTTGCAACTCACAAGAATATGTGATTTCCTTGCTCCAACGAATACTCTACTTTGTTAAGGACCCTCCAATTAGTTCTTTGGCCAAGAAAGAATAATTTTTTGGTGAAAACATTTTCCAAGATTCTTGCATATTGGAACATGGCCAAATGGCCCTTTTTATTTTCTCTCTTTCTTCTTGCTCTCCAAGCTTCTTGAAACTTCTAGGAAATAAAAGCCAAGATGACTAATAAGTCATTCTTGAAACTTCTAGGAAATACAAACAAAGATGACTAATAAGTCATCTTTTGGACCTTTTTTTAAAAAAATCCATATGGGCTTTGGCCCATCACTTTGGATGTCCACCTAGGCCCAAGTGATCAAGCCCATTTTTTTTTGTTTTGCACTTCATGAAAAAGAATTTATTTTCCAATTTCCAAATTTTCCCCTTATCTTCCTCCATATTCTCCTGAGTCATATTGCGAATTTCCCTTTTTTCCCTAGTCATTCTTGATATTTCCACTTCATAATTTTCATAAGAAACTTGCATGCTAAACAAAATAAAAATATGGCCTTGTTTTTAACTTCCCACAGTTTTCTCAAATTATTCAAAAATACCAAAATGCGGGATATAACATTATGTGTTCCAAGTATTGATGACATTCGAGAGAGAATCATGTCAAAAGCCCATAATTCTAGGTATTCTATCCATCCAGGTTCAACAAATATGTACCACAACTTGAGAGAAGTATACTGGTGGAGTAGAATAAAGAGAGATATAGAAGAGTTTGTGTCCAAGTGCCCGAACTGCCAACAAGTTAAAGTTGAGCACCAAAGGCCTTGTGGAGTGGTTCAGAATATAAAGATCCTGAAATAGAAGTGGGAAATGATCAATATGGACTTCATTACTGGTTTACTACAAACCCGCAAATAGCATGACTCTATTTGGGTAATTGTGGATAGGATGACCAAATCAGCCTATTTCTTATCGGTTAAGACTACAGACACTGCAGAGGATTATGCCAAACTGTATCTTAGAGAGATTATTAGACTACATGGAGTTTCTTTATCTATCATATCAGATAGGGGAGCTCAATTCACTGCTTAGTTTGGAAAGTCATTTCAGAAGGGTTTGGATTCAAGAGTGAACCTTAGTACTGCTTTTCATCCGTAGACAAACGGCCAGGCATAGCATACGATACAGACTTTGGAGGATATGTTAAGAGCCTGTGCCATTGACTTCAAAGGTAATTGGGATGATCATTTACCTCTTATTGAGTTTGCAAATAATAATAGCTTTTGAGTATTCAAATGGCTCCTTATGAAGCTCTGTATGAGAGGAGATATAGATCACTAATTGGTTGGTTCGAAGTTGGTGAATTTGAGTTGATTGGACCAGAATTGGTTCACCAAGATATGGAGAAGGTGAAAACCATCCAAGAGAAGTTGAGGACTACTCAGAGTCACTAGAAATCCTACACTGATATTAGAAAGAGAGATTTGGAGTTCGAAGTGTATGATTGGGTATACTTGAAAGTTTCAACCATGAAGGGTGTGATGAGATTTGGAAAGAAAGTGAAGCTTAGTCCCCACTACATTGGTCCTTATCAGATTATGAGAAGAATTGGTAACGTAGCCTATGAATTGGATTTGCCCCCAGAATTAGCTGTTATTCATCATGTGTTTCATATCTCTATGCTTAATAAGTATTTGGGAGATCCTTCACTCGTTGTCTCGACTGAGAGCATTGGGGTGAAAGAGAGTTTGAGTTATGAAGAGATTCCAGTTCAAATTCTTGATCATCAGGTTCGCAAATTAAGAACTAAGAAACTGGCATCTGTCAAAGTCATATGGCGAAATCAATTTGTTAAGGAGGCTACATGGGAAGATAATGAAGATACGAAGGCTAAATATCCTCATCTATTTATGTATTCCGATGATGATGTTCAAGGTAATATTCGTTACTTCTACCTTTGAGTCGATATGTATTCTTGAATTTGAGTCATTGACCATTTGAGTATTGGAGTTTTTGAAAAATTGATGTCTTGATGATATTCGTTCTTGATGTCTCCTAGTTTCATCTTCGTTCGAGGAAGAATGATCCCAAGGGGAAGATATTATAACACCCCCTAAAACGTTGTATGTGGATATTGATTCATGGTTCCTTTCATTCATGAAGCTCAAATGAATCAAAGTTTTCTATTTAATTCAAGCATGAAATTTTATGGGTTTTCATATCATGATTCCAAATGCATAGATTATTAAATATTTGAAGTTTAATTACCTATCTTATATTAGCTTATGTTGGCTCTTAAATGCATTGAATTGTTGATTTATCAAAGGTCCTTATATGAAGGCATGAAAAGGTTTTAAAGTATTTAGATTATAATTATGTTCTCTTATGCCTAAAGTATTTTGACTATAAATATGTTCTCTCATGTCTAAAGTATTTTGATTATAATTATATTCTCTCATGTTTAAAGTATTTTGATTATATTATGTTCTCTCATGCCTAAAGTATTTTGATTATAATTATGTTCTCTCATGTCTAAAGTACTTTGATTATATTATGTTCTCTCATGCCTAAAGTATTTTGATTATAGTTATGTTCTCCCATGCCTAAAGTATTTTGATTATAATTATGTTCTCTCATGCCTAAAGTATTTTGATTATACAAATTATTTTTATTTTGTTTAAGTTTTACTCTAAGGTATGTAAGACTTCAATGAGAGTATTCCTTCTTGTAACACCCTCTAAAACATTGTATGTAGTATTTTCATTTTCGATGAAAATGATACTGCTCTGTATTTTGAGCATAACTTTTCATAGGATGGTCCATATCATTTCATTCAAATTTTTTCATATCCCCAACATCATTACCTACGACTTTCATGATACCATATCTTAAAATTCGGAGGTTAAGTAGGTCAAATAAATTAATTTTTGCAAGACATAGTGTTGTGATGAAATGGAATATTTGTAGAATAAAAATCATATCTCACTATAGGGTACTCCAAATTAGTTGATTCTTGAACGACATTAATCTAGACTTCTAGATTTACAATTCTTATGAGACACCAAATCCTAATGTATCACGACCCGACCTAGGACCTAGTCGTAACATGGCGATTGAAACCCCGAAAGGCTCCAACCAAACCTCTTGTACATATCATAAGCATACATAAGATAAAATATAAAAGCAAAAATATCTTAAGAGAGTCTAAACCATGAATAGAAATTTTAAAATGTTTTATGACAATATAGACTCAAATATATATCCAACTAGATGCCTCTAAACATGAGTATGGGTGGGGGCTAAGACATGTCCCTAGCTCACCCTCAATATACGACGTAAACAAAAGTCTTTTGAAAAGAAAATAGTAACCATCTTGAAACTAGTCCCCAGTCAATGAGGACTCACCATAACACCTTCGAATAGGAACGCCTACTAGTGACGTGGATGATAAGGATCTTCAATCTCAACCCCTATATTATGAGACAATGTAGGCAAAAAATATGCATTAGTACGTTGGAATGTACGAAGTATGAGGGCGTGACATGCTACATGAATCATGGAATGAAAAGGTCAAGTAAATCACATGATAAGATGGGATACTGTAACACCCCCCAAAATTTTTCCCTAAGATTCGGACCCTTCTTGTGTTCGGGTAGGGTCGGACTTGAGTATTGTGGAGCCTTCATGTGAGTAAGACGAGTTGTTGAGAAATGTTGCAGCAGTAGAGGTGATGTGGGGTCATGAAGGACCCCTAGGACCAAATTTAACCCAAGGACTCGTCGTGACTAAGTTCGAGGAGGAGTTCGCTTGAGGGGTTGACTTCTAACGACCCTATATTTTGATAGATGATGATATGGGTAGCCCACGATCTATTAAATCAAAGGTCGTCGAGTCTTCTTTCCAACGCCACCAAGAATGCGAATTTTGGAGTTTGGAGTCGAAAGATATGACGCTCTTAAGACGAACTAGCGCGGCAGGAATTTTATTTTTTGCCTGGGTTGCAAGTGCTGGGAAAATGGCCTTGGCGCTGTAAGGGCGCGACGCACCACTATCGCACCAGAAACATGCCTCAGTAGTTTGGTCCTTGGCGCGACGCGCCACTAAAAGTTGTGCAGGGTTTTTCAGGCCAAATTTCCAAAACCCAGAAACTTTGGCCTTGGCGCTATAAGGGCACGACGTGCCACAATCGCGCCAGAAACATGCCTCAGTAGTTTGGTCCTTGGCGCGATGCGCCACTAAAAGTTGTGCAGAGTTTTTCAGGCCAAATTTCCAGAACCGAGAAACTTTATCCTTGGCGCTATAAGGGCGCGACGCGCCACTATCGCGCCAGAAACATGCCTCAGTAGTTTGGTCCTTGGCGCGGCGCGCTACTACGAGGTGTGCAGGTTTTAGGCATAATTGTCCTGGCGCTGCAATGGCGCGATGCGCCACTATCGCACCAAGTGCGTTTTTAGCCTATTTTCAGAACTTTTGAGGAGGGGTAATTTGGGAACTTACCCAAGTTATATATGTATTGCCATTGGTCATTTTGGGATCAAAATTTCCAGCCCTCTCTCTCTCTAAAAGCCCTAGAAGTTCCTCTCTTTCTTCTTCATCTCCTTCTTCTCCATTCTCAACAAGGATTTGTCCCAAGAGCTTCAAGATTTGAGTTCTCCATTGAAGACCCAACATCAAGGTTTTCTCCAAGTCTTCCCTAAGGTATGTAAGGCCATCTAAAACATGGGGTGAGTCCACCCATGTGCCCTACTCTTGCTTTGAGGTTAGATGTCCATAAAAATGGAGTTTCTTGGTATGGTTTATGCTTGTATGAACTTTGTCCCCTATGTATTTGATTCTATATGTGTTGATGTTGTGGAGCTAAGAAGTTCCTAAATTGAGCCTTTATGTGAGTATGAGTCGATGAAGACGAGTTGTTAAATATGTTTTATTGATCTTCTTAATTATGTGGATTATGATGAAGGATGCTATTTTCTTTAAAATGTTGCTTATCTCAAATTGTTGACTTGAAGCCTTGGAGTTGTGATGAATTTCAAAGATTGAGTAAATGGATAGAGGAAATGATTAGTTGTGCTTACATGTTGCTATAAATATGCATTCAAATTTCTTTTGAAAGATATGACTGAGATTGACCGGATAGTATGATTGGAAAAGATTTGATCATGATAGAGTTGATGACTTGACAAGGTTGTAATGAGACTTGTCGATATGATTTGATTGAGTTGATTAGATGGAGTTTTATGAGCATTGAGTCTTGGGAGGAGTATCGAGCACCAAATTGGGCAAGAGTAAAGTCCATACTCGAACCCAATAACTACGTCACCAAACGTAGGAGGGGATTGAACAGTTAAAGTCGGATGTTTCCCCAAAATGTTTGTCCTGACATTATAGGACTTGGTTGGATTGAATCCATGATTGGTTGATTCGTTCATACCCTGGCAAGGTATGAACGGATACGGCAACAACGTTGGTTTGTTGTACTTTTACTGGCTCATAAGTGATGGTTGTCGGTTAAAAGAAACTCCCAAATAGGTCTTGATAGTACTCTGAGTCAGATTGAGTTGAATTGTATGTGATTGGTCCCATCTAAATCATATTCTTGTTTAGACTTAGGATATTTGATTGAGTTGTTATTCCTCTTGAGTTGAGCTTCCGAGTTGATTAATTCATCCTTGATGTTCGTTGTATTCGGCCATTTTACATACTCGTACATTCCATGTATTGATGCCATTTGGCCTGCATCGTTTCATGATGCAGAGACAGGTACTAAAGATCATCAACCGACGCTCCGTTGAAGATCCACATACACCCTCAACTAGTTGGTGAGTCCTCCTAGTTTCCGGGGGATGTTGAGCCTTCATGTACAGTTTTATTGACATTTCCTTTATTTTGATTGTTGATAGCCATGGACTTGTCAATGGCACCTCTTAGACTTTGATAGAGGCTTTATAGACTGGAGTGTAGGGAGGTCGAACTGTTATTTTGAGGAGTCTTATTTTATTGTCTTGTTGGGTTGTAAATGTTTGGCCTTCGGCCCCCATATATGAACAGTATTTCTTTAATTGAGTTTTCCGCTAAGAGAATGTGATTGATTGAATGTGTGACTGGACCAGGTGGTTCGCTCGGAGGTCAGAAATGGCCTTCGAGTACCGGCCACGCCTAGGGTACCCTCTCGGGGCATGATAAACATGGTATCAGAGCACAGAGTTCAAGTGTCCAAGGGAGTCTATGAAGCCATGTCTAGTAGAGTCTTGCTTATGGGTGTGTTGTGCACCACACTTATAAGTAGGAGGCTATAGGACATTAGGAATTGTTTCACTTCTTTCATACTCTGAATTTTTGTGATGGAGTTAAACTCTATGAAACTTTCCTTCTAATTCGTGCGTTTATACGTTATAGATAATGCCTCCTAAACGTACCGCTATCCAAAGGAATGTTGATAATGCAGGGATGCCACATACAGGGGTACGCCCAGTAAGGGCTAGAGGCTGACCTGCGAGATATGCGGAGACACCTCAAGTGCCTGCTACTCCGCCTGTACCCACGTCAGAGGCAGAATTTAGAGGAGCAATTGCAATGCTCACGCAATTAATAGCTGCCCGAAGTGGTAACCAGAGTTCGCCGACTCTCAGCTCTAGTTCCCAAGAGTCATCTGCTGCCACCAGAATTAGAGACTTTCTGAGGATGAATCCGCCTGCTTTCACGAATTCTAAGGTTGATGAAGACCTCCAAAACTTTATTGATGAGATATAGAAAATTCTGAAAGCTATGCATGCTACAGAGATTGAGGGGGTCGAGTTGGTGTCCTATCAACTCAAAGATGTGGCAAATATTTGGTATAACCAATGGGAACAGGGTAGGGGTGAGGATGCTGAAACTGCTAGATGGGATAAATTTGAGGGAGCCTTCCTTGACCACTTCTTTCCTCGAGAATTGAGGGAAGCGAAAGTGGAGGGATTTGTAAATCTGAAACAAGAAGGCATGACTATTAAGGAGTACAGCCTGAAGTTCATCCAGTTATCCAGGTATGCTCCAGAAATGATCCTAGATGTGAGGTCAAAGATGAGGAAGTTCGTCTCCGGATTAGGGAGGCGTGTGAAGAAGGAATGCAAAGCAGCATTGTTGATCTCAGACATGGATATTTCGAGATTAATGGTGTATGCTCAACAAGTGGAGGATGAGAAAAGAAAAGACAGAGAGGAGCATCTGAGTAAGAAGGTAAAATCCGCGGGCCATGAGAGTGAATAGAGGCAAAGCAAGGGCAACAAGTCCTTCTTCCAGAAGAGGCCTCCTAACTATGCCTCATCTACTGCCAGTGCACCTATGCCGCAGAACAGGTATGATCGGCAAGGATAGAGTCGCCAGGATTTTAGGTCCCAGGGTTCGTAATCCCAATCTAGAGTGGGTCAAGGCTCGCAAGAGAAGCCACCATGCATCAAGTATGGTAAGTTCCACTTGGGAGAGTGCAGAGCGGGAAGGGCTGGTTGCTATAAGTGTGGCCAAAGAGACCACTTTCAGAGAGAGTGTCCAGCATGGGGGAACAGGGCCCAGCATTCTACCATTGCACCACCGACTAGAGATAATCAGAGGGGCACTACTTCAGGCACCGGCGAAGGTACCAACCGTTTATATGTTATGGGTAGTCGCCAAGATCAAGAGAACTCTCCAAACGTCGTGACGGGTATGATTCAAGTCTCTTCTCTTGATTGTTATGTGTTGATGGATCCGAGTGCCACCCTATCTTTTGTGACTCCTTACGTGGCTAGTAAATTCAATAAAATTCCCGAATGTCTTCTTGAACCTTTCAGTGTAGCTACTCTTGTCGGTGATTCTGTCTTAGCTGAGAGAGTCTATAGAGATTTCACTGTGTTAATTCATCACAGGGATACCTTGGCTGACTTGGTTGAGTTAGACATGGTTGATTTCGACGTGATCCTTGGCATGGACTGGCTTTATGTCTGTTATGCCTCTATTAATTGTAAAACTCAGATTGTCAAGTTCAAATTCCCAAACGAAGCTGTCATAGAGTGGAGAGGTAGTCCTGTTATGCCTAAGGGTAAGTTTATTTCATACCTTAGGTCCAGGAAGCTAATCTCAAAAGGGTGTATTTATCACATTGTCCGAGTGAAAGATGACAGTATTGAGTCTCCATCCCTTGAGTCGGTTCCGATTGTCAACGAGTTTCCGGATGTCTTTCTTGAAGACCTGCTTGGAATCCCTCTTGATAGGGAGATTGACTTTGGGATTGATGTTCTTCCTGATACCTAGCCTATCTCAATTCCTCCATATAGAATGGCCCCAGTTGAGTTGAGGGAGTTGAAGGAGAAGTTGAAGGACTTATTAGATAAGGGATTTATTAGGCCGAGTGTCTCACCATGGGGAGCTCCGGTCCTATTTGTTCGAAAGAAAGATGGGTCCCTTAGAATGTGTATTGACTATAAAGAGTTGAATAAGGTCACCGTAAAGAATAAATACCCTCTCCCCAGAATAGATAATTTATTTGATCAGCTTCAGGGTGACACATGTTTCTCAAAGATAGACTTGAGATCCGGTTACCACCAGTTGAAGGTGAGAGAATGTGATATTCCAAAGACTGCTTTCCGGACTCGTTATGGCCACTTTGAATTTTTGGTCATGTCCTTTGAATTGACAAATGCCCCCGCGGCTTTTATGGATATCATGAACCGAGTGTTTAAACTATATCTTGATATGTTTGTGATTGTATTCATAAATGATATTCTGGTCTACTCCAAGAATGAAAAGGAGCACGCCTATCATCTTAGAGTCGTTTTACAAACTTTGAGGGACAAGGTATTGTATGCAAAGTTCTCTAAATGTGAATTTTGGCTTGCATCAGTGGCCTTCTTAGGCCACATTGTGTCTGGATATGGTATTCAGGTTGACGCCCAGAAGATTGAAGTTGTGAAGAATTGGCCCAGACCCACATCCCCGACAGAGATAAGGAGCTTTTTGGGTTTGGCTGGCTATTATCAGAGGTTTGTAGAGGAACTCTCATCCATATCATCACCATTGACTAAGCTGACCCAAAAGAAGGCTAGGTTCTAATGGTCCGATGCTTGTGAGAAGAGTTTCCAGAAATTGAAGACCAAGCTAACCACTACTCCTGTTCTAACTTTGCCCGATGGAACAGAGGGTTTTGTGATCTATTGTGATGCATCCATAATTGGTTTGGGTTGTGTGTTGATGCAAAGGGGGAAGGTGATAGCCTATGCTTCAAGACAGCTTAAGGTTCATGAGAAGAATTACCCAACTCAGAACCTTGAGCTGGCAGCTGTGGTGTTTGCGCTTAAAATCTGGCGCCACTACCTGTATGGAGTGCATATTAATGTATTCACCGATCACAAGAGCTTGCAAAACGTCTTTAGCCAGAAGGAACTCAACCTGAGGCAAAGAAGATGGCTTGAGCTACTCAAGGACTATGATATGAGCATTCTCTACCATCCAGGTAAAGTTAATGTTGTTGTTGATGCTCTTAGAAGGATGTTTATGGGTAGCACTGCCCACGTGGAGGAAGGGAGGAGAGAATTGGCGAAGGAGGTACACAGATTAGCCCGATTGGGAGTTCATCTGGAAGAGAACAATGAAGGCGGAGTTACTATTCAGGATGGGTCTACGTCCTCACTTGTGGCAAAGGTAAAGGAGAAGTAAGACCAAGATCCCATCCTTCTCCAATTGAAGGGAGTTGTTCACAAACAAGAGGTAATGGTTTTTACCCAAGGGGGAGATGGTGTGTTGAGGTACCAAAATAGATTGTGTGTGCTGGATGTCGATGATGTTCGAGAGAGGATTATGGCTGAAGTGCATAGTTCCAGGTACTCTACTCATCTAGGCTCCACGAAAATGTATCATGATTTGAGGGAAATCTATTGGTAGAGTGGGATGAAGAGGGATATTGCGGAATTTGTTTCCAAGTGCCCGAATTGCCAACAGGTGAGTTTTGAGCATCAAAGGCCATGTGGTTTAGCTCAAAATATAGAAATTCTGGAATAGAAGTGGGAAATGATCAACATGGACTTTATTACAGGTCTACCGAGTTCTCGAAAGCAACATGATTCGATTTGGGTGATTGTGGATAGAATGATGAAATCGGCTCACTTCTTGGCGATTAAGACTACTGACACCGTAGAGGATTATGCAAAGTTGTACATACATGAAATCGTCAAATTGTATGGGGTCCTTTGTCTATCATCTCAGACAGAGGAGCTCAATTCACTTCCTAATTTTGGAAATCCTTTCAGAAGGGACTGGGTTCGAAGGTGAGCTTGAGTACAGCCTTCCATCCCCAGCCAGATGGCCAAGCAGAGCGCACCATCCAGACATTGGAAGATATGTTGAGGGCATGTGTGCTTGACTTCATGAGCGGCCTATTTCCAAGGCATTCTTAAGGTATTTTGTGGGCATTTTTTAGGGATGTTACATAATGAGGAATTTATCTTGTTCAAATGCAGCTCCGAAAAAGGGTATTCCGTTAAAAGAGAGTTCATCTCACCTATCATGAAAAGATCTAGAACCATTTGACATCATCTATGACATCAAAATCCTCCATTGAATTTTCAATATCATCCTTTGTAATTATTTTTATTTATTGTTAGGTCCCTCCTCCACACCTATAAATACCCACCTTATTTCCTCATTTTAGTCATCAAGCTTTCTCAAGCAACTCTTCTCTCTATACACTTCTTTACTCATTCTCAAATATAGTTTTAGTTTTAGTAGTATAGAAATACTATTCCGATGATTCTTATACTCTGGGTAGTACACAAAACGCTCCAGCTAGGAGTAAAGGCTAGGGGTTCAAGAGTGTTCCAATTCGAAGTAAAGCTTCGGATTTCAGGTATGTAAGGTTATTCATAGCATTGGATTGAGTTCGTCCATGCGCTCAGTATCTAAATTCATCTTAATTGAGTTTTACCCTAACTCTTGAATTTTAAATGAGTTAATTCTTCTTCTATTGAATTAGATATACTTATGCGTTGAGATTATTATTAGTTTTACCTCTCATATTATTGGAATTATTGTTCGTGGCTACTTTCCCATGAACCCTAATTGATTTGATGTTTATGAATATTTTTACGCATGTTTGAGTAAAGATGTTGGCTTTTAATATTCATTGACAAAAAGAGTGATTTGAATTAATACTATATATGTATTTTATTGAGTTTTAAAAGAGCAAACGAATTGAGTTTAAATGAATTTGAATCTTTGGATTAAATGATGTTTTGAGCAAGATGTTTTGATGAGATGTAAATGAGGTTTTTGAAGTATAATGATTGATGAAGAGGCAATGAGATGAGTTTGATGCTTTAAATTAAATTCCAATAAGACTAGATGATGAGATTAATATGAGCACATATTTTGGGAGTAGTATTGAGCACCAAGTTGGATAAGAGTTTAATTGACTCAAACCCCAGAACTAGGTAGCCAGCGTAGGATGGAGGCTATACCTCTTAAGTCCCAAAAGAAGGACTTTGATGATTGGATCCAAGATGGTGATGTCCTTTACCTTGACAAGGTATTGGATGTATGGCAATGACATCACTTCGTTGTATCATCACTAGCTCATGAGTGATGGTTGTCGGTTAGAGAAACTCTCAACTGAGTAAGCATTGCTTATTATTATTATTTTAAAACTTGCATTACATATTGATATTGAGATGATGTTGAGTTCTGAGCCAAGTCTTCCTGAGAGGAGTTTCTTAATATCTGTCCTTACTTTCATGCCATTTTACATACTCGTACATTCCATGTACTAATGTCATTCGACCTGCATCATTTTATGATGTAGATACAGGTGTTAGAGATCCTCAACAAATGCATCATTGAAGATTATTACTTTCCAGTTATTTGGTGAGTCCTTCTTGTATTCGGAGGAACTCTTTATCCTTTTATTATTATTGAGTATTATGTTTCTTTTGAGGTAGCAATGGATATGTCAATGGCACCGTCTAATAGTGTTAGAGGCTTCATAGACAATTTGATGATGTAATTGGAGTAGTTCTCCTTTGAAACTACTTCTTCTAAGAATTTTTTCTTTCATTTGATGTTGATGATGGAGAGTCCACATAAGTATCCTCATTTTCACTTACGTCTTCCGCTGATGAACGAATGAGTGAAGAGACCAAGTGGTTCTCTTGGGGCGTGACTGGTACCTAATTTTGATGAGCCGTATGTTAACTCTGGAAGATCACGGTGTAAACCTACTGATTATACTGTCTTTCATCATTATCATGTTGAAGTATTTTCTAAGATAATTTATTGGCAACTGCAAGAACTTAATGATCGTTTTGATGAGGTGACAATTGAGTTGCTTTATGGAGTTGCTTGTTTGAATCCGGTAGACTCATTTTCAAGTTTTGATATCCAAAAAGTAATGAGAATGGCTGAATTATATCCTGATAACTTTGATGAACTTAGTATGTGTGCACTTGAGAATCAGCTTGCAAATTACATTATTTATGTTTGTGATATCGACAAAAGATTCTCTGATTTAAATGGGATTTGTGATCTTTCAAAAAGATTAGTTGAGACAAAAAAGCATTCGTGTTATACTCTTGTATTTCGTTTGGTGAAATTTTCTTTGCTTCTACCAGTTGTCACTGCATCCGTTGAAAGAGCGTTTTTAGCAATGAAGTTTATTAAGAATGAGTTGCGAAGTCGAATGAATGATGAGTTCTTGAGCGGTTGCATGGTTTCTTTTATGGAAAAGGATGTGTTTAATGACAATGTTTCAACTAATGATATTATTTTGTCTTTTCAAGCAATGAAGCTTTCCAGAATAGTATTATAAATGTGCTTGAAAAGTATTAGGAGTGATCTCTTTTTGGAGTTTGTACTTAACACCCTAGTTCTAGAGTTATATATTGCGAAAGACTAATTTTTTTGATCTACTTAGCACATTTTTTGCTCTATCTAGCATCCTAGATCTAGATCGACACATTGTAAAGGGGTAACTTTTTGTTTTACTATAATTACTCCTATTAGTTTCAGGTCTGTTGTAACAGAACTAACTTTTTGTATCTATAAACTATATACTACTACTTCCCTTGGAATTGTGTTTTGTTGGCTTATTCGCACGTTTTATTTTTCAAACTTCCTGAGTGAAAATTCTGGATCCGCTATATTTTTCTTTTTGCATAATTTTCTAAATGCTCAAAAATAAGAAAATTAGTTATTTGCCATGCAAATTATTTTCCATCATACCAAGCACACCCTAAATTAATCATAAGCGAATTTCTTTTTCAATATATATCTAAAAAGCTTACAAAAGATACAATAAACAAGATATTTCTCAAATTATAGAACAAGAAACAATACCTAAAACTTTTTAGTTCCAGTTTGATTCTCAAGGCACTAGAAACCTAGAAAGAATATAGTTTTCTCCAGGCAGCACAATATCAAGGAAAATACAAATCATATCAAATCTTTCAATAACGAAGAAAGAGTGCATGGGAGAACAAAACCTTCATCAATCATCAGATTCACGTTCTGATCCGCATCACCGTGGGATATTTGTATGATATATTAATGAGGGACTATACGAACTATATTGTCCAGAAAATTCGTTGCTATTTGTGTAGGAGTCTGAACCATAATGTGGGGGGAATTCGCCGATGTTTGTATTAGAGTCAATTGGAATTGTATAAAGATCTGTTACTTCATCTTCATTCTTTTCATGTTCATGTCCATTAGACCAAGGGTTATTTTTTGTGAACTTTCTCAAAATTTCAAGTTCCATCGCCACTTCTTTCATCGTAGGCCTATCTTCTCCATGCAAACTAAGACAACTCTTAACAAGCTCAGCAATCTTCTGAAGTTGATCAAGACTTCCTTCTCTTACCACTCGGCTATCAAGAATTTGAAATAAGTTATCCGTGTTCATGGACAAGATAAAATAGTCCGGCAAACATTTGTCCTTTTCATTTTCGTCCCTCAAAATAGGTTTCAACCCTGTCAAAAGTTCGGCAAGAACTACTCCAAAACTATAAACGTCACTTTTCTCAGTCAATTGACCTGAGTGGAAATATTCAGGATCTAAATACCCTAACGTTCCTTGAACCATTGTAGCAACATGTGTTTGGTCAAGAGGGACTAATCTTGAAGCTCCAAAATCTGCCACTTTTGCGGTGTAAGCATCATCCAACAATAAATTGGCGGACTTGACATCTCTGTGAATTATTGGCATTGATGCAGATGAATGAAGGTAAGCAAGTGAACTTGCTGTCTCTGCAGCAATTCTCAGCCGATTTTGCAAAGATAACCAAGGCGCTCCATTTTGGTTGTGGATATGCTCGTAAAGAGTTCCATGAGAAACGTATTCATAAACCAGTAAAGGCACTTCAGCTTCCAAACAACACCCAAAGAGTTTCACAACATTTCTATGGTTGACTTGAGTAAGAATAAGTACCTCATTGATGAACTGTTCGATTTGATTCTCATCCACAAACTTAGATTTCTTAATTGCAACTATGCGATTATCGGGTAGTATACCTTTGTAGACAATTCCATTTCCACCACGACCAAGAATCCTATCATTGGCATAGTTGTTGGTAGCCTTCTTCAACTCTTCAGCTGTAAAAATTTTAGTTGCTTCCACACCACCCTCGTTAGAGGAGATTCGTTGTTTTAAGAGGAATCCACCATTTTGTTGGAAGAACTTCTCCCTGAGTTTCATGAGTTTTCGTTTCTTCAAGCTAAAATAGAGCCAAGTTGTTCCAAGCACTAGGGACATAAAGCCAACTCCGATACCTGCACTTAGTAGAACAGAATTGAACACATCTTAATTTACTCATAACTTATGTTTTACACCAAGTTATATAACTTAATATCATTCAGTGATCTTACCAACGGAAAACTTGATCCATGGAAACTCAGAGTTCGAGTTTGTTGCATTACAACCTCGACCATTCTTTTTGCCATCACCAGTGTATCCTTCTGGACAGGAACAATTGTAACTCCCCGGTATGTTTATACACTTTTGTTCACACGAATTAGTATTTGGATCTGCACATTCATCAATATCTAGCATACAAAAAAAGAGAAGATATAATCAGATTAATCGTTGATATTGTCCTTTCTATCATTTATGAATTCAAATTATTCACACGGCCACTAGTGTATATAACCACCAATTACCTTATATATGACTTGATTGTATAAATATTTTATACACCCTCAAAACATAAAAGTACTTCACAATCAGCAGCTGTAACTGTACCTAGTGATAATATAGAAAGATCAGGGCTAACTAACTACCTTGACAGCCGAGGTAAGGATTGCCTTCATATCCTGGGTTACAGCTGCACCGATAGCCACCTAAGCCAGTGTCAGAATCAACACATTGACTATTATCTCGACAACCATAATCATCGCGTTTCTGTGCTTCAACACAAGTAAGATTTCCAATGGCCCAATCCAGCACAATGGGGACACTATCGATAATCCTCTCAACGAAATTCAAATCATTTAGATCCTGCATGCCTCGGAATTGGAAACGACTAGCCTCACCAAGAAACGCATAGCCACATGGATTAAACGACCAAATGCTACTGTGGTTTTTCAAGCTTTGCATTGATGTGTTGAAATATTTCAAGCCTTTTGGTATTTGTATTTGGCAGCAACCGGAAGCCATACATGTACCATCGACTACCTGAGCCGAAGTCGTGCACATTGTGGGGCAGCCATTCACGAATTTAGTACCACTTATTATAGCAGTATCATCGCAACCAACAACCGTAAATCTGTCAAGAAGCAAATTCAGGATTTAAAGTCAATCATCAGTTCGAATAAAATAATTTTTCGTGTGAATTCAAGCATAAGGACTTTTGAGATTTTCCAAAACAAAATTTTCATATTTAGAAACTACATAAAAAGTCCTAAGATTTATCAGTGTTAATTTAAGTTCCAAAATATTCCGTTTAAGAAAAATATTTGAAAACAATAAAACAACCTCTATGACTCCAAATAGAAATATTGTCACATGAAATAAATCAGAAGGAACAAACGTCTATTTATTTATTTTTGCATATGTACAAATGTGAGTCATTTTTATAACGATAAGGATATATCAGGCTCTTCCCCCCCACCCCCCAAATAAAATAGGTTTAGTTTAATAACTCGTATTCGACTTGAACCTGTTAAGTGTAGAGAAGCTATAAGGAGCTGATCTTCCTAAAGTGACCCATAGCGGATATTCCACGAGCATACGTCCTGCTGGTGAGTAACATGTCTCCCCTATGAAATTAAATATCCGCATTTCCGCGTCAGAGATGTCATATACTTTGATGTTCGATGCATAGAGTGTTGCAGACCCTGTGGAAGTGTTACAACCAATCTCGAAACTCGGGTCAATGGCACAACCTGATCCTAATCCAATCCCAAAAGGATACCGAACTGTGAGGTTCCCACACTTCTTTGGGCATCCTGGTTTCGTGATATTCGCGCCTTTGGTGATGGTGGTGATGGTGGTCTTTGTGGGAGGAGACGTTGTGTTGGTGGTGGTTTGAGCGGTGGCTAATGTCAACATTATTAGAAAGAAATGAAGCAGAAGGAATTGTCTTTGCTTCATGATTTTGAAAAAAATAATCTCAAGAAAATAAACACTTGTCATTGCTATTGGGATACAAAATTTATTCTTTTGATTTGTGTAATGTAATTGCAATCATTGAAATTCTATATTATCAATGTACTAAACTGCTGTTGAAATGTTTTCTCTCCAGGTATTTTTATTAGGTTGCCAGCTTGATATTATTGTAAAAAAAATTAATTTGATATTTATACTATATTAAACATACAAAACATAAATTACACATATTTTTATTCTTCATGACAAAAGAAGGGGAGTTCAAATTACGTGCACTACGTTTTATATAATCGTGACCTAGCATTTTTTTTGGTTCCCACCCGGAGCTCGTGGAGCCCCGACTAAATCCGAATCGTGCATTGCAGGGCCCATTTGGCGATGGCACTCCCAACATGATTTTTTTCATATTCAGCACTCGAACCCGAGAGCTCTAATTAAGAGTGAATCAGTCCCACCACTGCACAATCTATGTTGGTCATGACCTAGCATTGATAATACGTAACTGTTCATCAGATATCATAGCCTACAAAATACTATAATAACTTCTTATAGCTGAATAAATTACACTGATGGTGCAAAGATTTGTACCGTTAGAATGCATAACTTAAATCTAAAAAGATAGAAGATTTTTGTTTTTTTTCTAATATTGCAGATTCCTAGGGAGTTGACAATTAGTGTTTATTTGATTTAATAATTTGCCCACCGAAGTTAAGTCAATGTTCTGTCATGCTTGCCACAACATGTCATGGAACACCACTTCGAAACATTTAAAGAGAATGTATAGAAATATATATAATGGTTGTGAGTTGAAATTTTTATAATGCTTTTTAATGTAGGTATAATTTGTCTTTCTTTTAATTTTGATTAATCCAACTTTCTTGTCGAATCGTGTATAAGAACATCTTGTTTGCACTTTGCATTTGTTATAGAAGTACTATTGAAAAGAATTATACAATCTTAACTACTTGACTGCCTTTCATTCATTCCCCCAAGAGAGAATATACATGTGATACAATATTGAAATAAGGAAATTAATTATTTTTTTATAAATATGCTACCAAATATTAAGGAAAACGAATTATTTCCTTACAAATATGCTATCAAATATTATCAAATAACTATCAAATATATTATACTGCAATATCCCTCCTCAAGTTGGAGCATGTGAATCAAAAATGCCCAACTTGGAAAGCAAGAAGTCAAACTGAGTTTTTCCGAGAGCTTTGGTTGTATGTCTGCTGTCCATTCATCAAAATTATCGCCCTTGACACGAGTAGGCGTGATAAAGTCCCCGAGTCGGTCTTGAGGGCCAAAAAAATAGGGAGAATTAAACTCAATTTTGGGTGGTGGTGGAGGAGGTACGTCCTCACCAGCCATGAAAATTTACGATGAAAAAAAAACTTTGATAGGATGACCTTACTAGAAAATAGAAATTATATGGATAGGGTCGGCTTGATGGCATGACCCTACTGAAACAAGAAAATAGTCACCGAAAAGATGGCATGGTGCTACGCAAATTGGATATGAGAAAGTAGTCATCGAAAAGATACACGGTGCTATGCAAATTAGATATAAGAAAGTAGTCACCGGAAAGATGGCACGGTGCTACACAAACACTGAGGGATATAGAGTTGACACAAAACAACCCTAGAAAGTCACCAAAAATTGCGCACAGTGACCTGTCTGACTGAAATTTCTTCCCTTGCATATGAGATTCATACATATAACATTGATCCTACTTTTGTTAACATAACCATGGGCCAGACGGGCGGCATATATGGGTAATAATTGCGCGCCGACAACGGAAGCTCTTTGATTCACTACCAAGATCGTAGAGGCTCTGATACATTGAAAAGAACTATACAATCTTGACTGCCTTTCATTCATTCTCCCAAGAGAGAATATATATGTGATACAATATTGAAATAAGGAAACTAATTATTTCCTTACAAATATGCTACCAAATATTAAGGAAAACTAATTATTTCCTTACAAATATGCTACCAAATATTATCAAATAACTACCAAATATATTATACTGCAATTACTATTAATTACTCTTTTTCTTTTTTAGAGTCATTGCTTCTTGAGTTATGATCTTGTATATACTCACTATTCGTATATAATTGAAATTCCTTCTTGATCCTTTTGTAGCAAATTTCATAATTTACGGCTTCTAATTAATTAAAAGAAAGTAGTAATATGCATGGAAACTAAACATTCAGGAACGCATAACTAGGTTCTAGAAAAATAATGTTATATTTAAAATTTTCTAGACCAATGTAAGAAGCATTATATATCTATCTACCTAAAGATTTCCAAACTAAGCGCGTTTTATTTATATATCTCTCCTAAACTATCAACAAGCTTAATTACCCTCTGAACTTGGTTTTTTGATAGTTTTTACTCCTGGATGGTGATCTAGCATCCAGCACTCTCTTTTATGCATGTGAAGATGAAAAAATTAAAAAAACATTCCAACTATTTTTTTCAAATTGTGTATTCTTTTTCAATTTTTTTCCTGGCCAATTTGAAAAGAAAAAAAAAAGGGACACCTTACTCAAACTCCATCATTTTAAGTATTTTTATTAGGGAGAATAACACATAAGTACAATCACATATATTATTCATTGTTATAGAATAATCTAGTTTTTAACTTTGTATTATAGTCCAAAATAATAGGCGTAGATCCCAAAAAAGGAGCATTTTCTATTTTTCTTTTATTTTGCTGATATTCAGACATAAAAATTTGGATAATTTTTCATTCTCGTTACCCAAGTAAGCCTGTTAACTAGGCCGGGCCGGGTCGGACCATTATTTTGGCCCACCGAATATCGAGTCAGGCTGAACGACACCATTACTAGGCCGGTTCGGTACGGGCCCAATAGTGAAAAAAATGTTTAAAACCCGATCTATGACCCATTAAGGGTATAGGGTCCGGGCCTTATGGGCCAGCTGGGTTGGGCCAGTTGGGCTTGATTTTTTTTTGCGGCGTTTATATATTTGAAAATTTGAATCAATCATCAATATAATGTATCGTTATCTATTTAATTTAAAAGTAATTATAACAATTTATACACTCACAAATATACTATATATTATAGTGATATACTTATATTATAAATACTTACAATTTATATCTAATATACTTACAATATACTATCTATTATAATAATATACTTATGTTATATAGTATATATACTTACAATGCATATCTAATATACTCACAATATACCATCTATTATAATAATGTACTTATATTATATATATATATATATATATATATATATATATATATATATATATATATATATATATACTTACAATGTATAACAAATATACTCACAATATGTTATCTATTATAGCGATGTACTCACTATATACTCACAATCTACTATCTATTATAATTATATACTTACATTATATTACATATATGTACTATGTATATCAAATATACTAACATTATACTATATATTATAGTGATATAATTAATTATATATTATATATATACTTACAAAATATACCAAATATACTCACAATGTATTATCTATTAGTATATATATACTTATATTATAATATATATACTTACAATGTATATCTAATATACTCATGAATATACTATCTATTATAGTGATATACTTATATTATAAATACTTACAATTTATATCTAATATACTCATAATATACTATCTATTATAATAATATACTTATATTATATATTATATATACTGTCAATGTATAACAAATATACTCACAATATGCTATCTATTATAGTGATATACTTGTTATATACTCACAATTTACTATCTATTATAATTATATACTAACATTATACTACATATACGTACTATGTATATCAACTATACTAACATTATACTATATATTATAGTGATATAATTAATTATATATTATATATATACTTACAAAGTATACCAAATATACTCGAAATATACTATCTATTAGTATATACATACTTATATTATAATATATGTACTTATAATGTATATCTAATATACTCACAAATATACTATCTATTATAGTGATATACTTACATTATATATACTTATAATGTATATCTAATATACTCACAATATACTATTTATTACTTACATTATATATTTTATATACTTACAATGTATATCTAATATACTCACAATATACTATCTATTATAATAATACACTTACATTATATTATATATACTTACAATGTATAACTAATATACTCACAATATACTATATATTACTTACATTATATATTATATATACTTACAATGTATAACTAATATACTCACAATATACTATATATTACTTACATTATATATTATATATACTTACAATGTATAACAAATATACTCATAATATACTATCTATTATAATAATATTTTTTTAAGTATTGAAATCTTATAGTGACTACAAATTTAATTTTCCTTAGATGATTATGTAATCTAAAAATAATTATTTAATTGAATCATACAAAATTTATAGGAAAAAAATTAAGAAATGCACAGACTCAATGAGTCTTTGACTTTATTAATATATTAATAAAATTTAAAACATACAAGTTACAAACTTACAATTAGTTGTATATAATAAATTATAACTTCTACATATTTTAAATTATTTTCTCCAATTCATCTGTATTAGCATTAACAGGAATTAGCTCATAATTTTCAAAATCAACAAATCTATAATTTGGACTCGCTTGTGCCGAATGATCTCCAATTGATATTATTTCTTCAAGTTCTTCGTTTGCTTACGTATCTTCTGCTCTTCCTTTATTCCTACGCTTTGATCTAATCCAATCTCTGAGGCAAACTAAAACATTAATGGCATTGCTCCCCAAAGAGTGTCGATTGTCTCTGATCTGCTGTCTTCCTTGACTAAATGCGCTCTCTGATGCAATAGTTGACATTGGAACATTTAGCACATCCCTAGCCATGGTTGATAATACTGAATATTATTTTTGATTGTTCTTCCACCATTACAGTATAGTGACACTATTTTCATCATAGGTCTCTGGAGTCTATCTCAAATAATAATTAAGCTCGTCTCGATTTATGCTCCATTGTGATGTAGGTTGTATTCTATTCCAAATAGATAAATTAGAAAAATCATGGGCAGGCATACCACATTCCTGCCTTTTAGAAGATGATGGCTTGTTAGAAGGACGAGACAGAGGAACAGTATGACTATGTGTAGCATTATCAAGTAAATTGATATAATGATTATATAATGTTTAAATATAATCATTTGTATCACTCATCTCTTTAAACATACTAGGATCTTCATCTTTTTCAATTTCTATAGAAGTATATTGTAACATCCCAAACATTTCTACGCCAAGACCCGAACCATTCTTCATATGCGTATAGGATCGAACTCGATGACTTCTAGTTGTATATATGAGTTAGGATCAATTCCTAAGTATTTGAAGTGTATTAGATGTGTTGTAGGGTCATAAGGGATCTCTAACACCAAGTCAAGTCCAAAGAATTTCCATCAGCTAAATTTTCGTATGAGTAAAAATAGGGTCAACTTCAAATGCCTATATCTCCTAGTATATAACGAATTAGGTGTCTCATGACCTATCAATTTAAAGTTCTTTGAGTCTTCTTTCCAACTCCACTAATTTTTCCGCATTTCGATTTTTGAGTAAAAAGTTATGACCATTTTACTATAGATTATCACAGTAGCAATTTCAGGCTTGGCACCGGGCGCCACTATAGCGCCCAAAATTAGCTGTAGTAGTTTTGGCTCTGGTGCAGCGCCTCACTATCGCACCTGCAGAGTTCTGAGCCTATTTTCCAGATTTTTTTGATGAAGGGCATTGTCACGACCCAAAATGGGTCGTGAGTGGCACCCACACTTAACCTCCTAGGTGGAAGAACCAACGATACAAACCCCAACTAATAAATATGATAATAATGCGGAAGCTCAATTAAATATGTTTTCCCAAAACCTAAAAGTCATCACATTAAGGACATCTAATTTCTAAAACTAAGTCTAGAAGTATCAAACACTAAAATAAACAAATAACAAAATGTGTCCGAAAACTAAAGACACTTTGCCATAACCGAGAGAATCCATCACGAACTAGAAGAATAGCTCACCCTGAAATTCGATGATCTTGAGACTGACTAGAGCTGAGGTCGAGTTGAAGTCTGTGGAACACTCGCTGCACTCCACAAAATTTAACAAGAAAAAAAAATACAAGCAGGGGTCAGTACAGGACAACATGTACTGAGTAGGTATCATCGGCCAACTCAAAATAGAAATTAATATACATAAAATAATAGTGAAAAATCAACAACAACACTTAACAGGTGGCAACCAATGAACAATTACATAACCAGTCAATAATATCAAGATCACACATAAGGACTTAAGCCTCCACATCACACTCTTTTGAAATATGAGCTTTTGGAGATTGGGTAGTATTAAGTAATTTTAATTTATTTCTCTTTAATATTATCGTGCCGGAACGTGACACCCGATCCAAATATACCGTGCCGGAATGTGACACCCGATCCAAATATATCGTGCCGGAACGTGACACCCGATCCAAATATACCGTGTCGGATCATGACACCCGATCCAAATATAATTAATTTATCATTCTTCATGATTATATTCCACTTCATTAACAATACTTTATCAAGCCTTTTTTATTCATGACACCATTTTTGATAGGGCAAGTTCAAGATTATGGATTTCATGGCCTCGGAATTTTAGATCAATCACAACAACATATCAATCATCCAAACTACAACAATTAAATACGTAGTAAACTTTACACATATTACTCAATGAATATCAATCACTATTAAGAGTCTATCTATGATATAGAATAAAACCATAACCTACCTCAACCGAAGAACCGAATCCAAACAAATTAATTCACCAATGTCTTTCCTTTCTTCAACGCCTCAGAACGTTTCCAATCTACCAAATATATAATATCTATAAGCAAACTAGTCCGTAGACAACAATATTATTTATATGTTTAACCTAGACCCAGCAACTCACCAACTCTATAATTAATTTCCTAAAATCCAAGCCTATGGTTAAACCCAAATTCCTTCAACATCATAACTTTAATGGTTTTTATATAATACAATACACCTAATATTTAGTTATATATACTAATTTTATCAAAACTTGAATCCTAATATAATTATAATAAGAAAATTCTGACAAATATGGACTTATATATTTGTTCACGGATGCAATTTGCAGAATGGGTCATATTCCTATTAACTACTGCTAAGAAATTATTGCTTAATCACTGTGCCAATGATTGGCCACTAAATCACTTTTCTTTTTGCCCAAATTCAAAACGCCACTGTGTATGGCAATATGCATGTTTAACTTTACACATTCAATTTCTCTCCCTCCTTCACAAGTTCCTAATATAATAAAATAATATAACTACTACCTACCTTCATAATAAAGACATGATTTACCTGAAGCAATTTGTGGCTTCCTTCAGTGCTATACCGCCGTGCCTTTCTCTTTTCTTTTCACGTTTCTGTCTCTTCCTTCGTTTCTTTTCTTTTACAAATTAGGGTAATTAATTACTATTCAATAACTAATTAATAGTTAAATCCCACCACTTATTTTAATAAATATGGACAAGTGGCATAACATATTAAATAAATTATCAATTTAGTCCACTAATTAAATTAATTATTTAAATTTACCCCTCAACTAAATAACTATAGTTATTGAATAGTCTAAAAATACCCATTAAAAATTTACAGAATGGGTCTTTTATGAAATAAGAAGCTCTAATTCTCAAAACGACCTAATGGGTCGTTACAACAGATACCAATTTACCCATCGTTCGTCCCTGAACGATCAAAAGAAGAGCGAGGGTTGAAAAGGGTACCTGACTCGACGAATAAACGTGGATATCTTTCACGCATATCAGCCTCAATCTCCCAAGTGGACTCTTCAATAGGACGATTCCTCCACTGGACCTTCACAGACGCAATCTCCCTTGATCTCAACTTGCGAACCTCCCTATCAAGAATAGCCACCGGCTCCTCCTCATAAGATAAATTCTCATCAAGCAAGACCGAATCCCAGCGAATAATATAGTTTCCATCATCATGATATTTCTTCAGCATAGACACATGAAACACTGGGTGCACTCCAGACAAACCTGGAGGTAAAGCCAATTCATAGGCTACCTCTCCAACACACTTAAGAACTTCAAACGGCCCAATATACCTCGGACTGAGCTTACCTCGCTTACCGAACCTCACCACACCCTTCATGGGTGAAACCTTCAATAACACTTGCTCTCCCTCCATAAACTCCATGTCCCTGACCTTTCGGTCTGCATACTCTTTCTGCCTGTTCTGAGCTGCTAGAAGCTTCTCTTGAATGAATTTCACCTTCTCTAATGATTCTCTCAAAAGATCAGTTCCCCAAGGTCTCATCTCAAATGCATCAAACCAACCAATAGGAGACCTACATCTCCTCCTATATAATGCCTCAAACGGAGCCATATCAATACTCGAGTGATAGCTATTATTATACGAGAACTCTGCCAGGGGTAGGAACTGATCCCAATGACCACCAAAATCTATCACGCACGCACGTAGCATATCCTCCAGCACTTGAATTGTTCTCTCAGACTGCCCATCAGTTTGAGGGTGAAATGCAGTACTAAGATCCAATCTAGTACCTAACTCAGCATGCAAGGTCCTCCAAAAGTTTGAAGTAAATTACGTACCTCTATCTGATATGATAGAAACCGAAACTCCATGTAATCGGACAACCTCGCGGATATAGAGTTTGGCTAACTTCTCTGCATCATAAGTCACCTTGACTGGAATGAAGTGAGCAGACTTTGTTAACCTGTCAACAATCACCCATATAGAATCAAACTTACCCAATGTCTTTGGAAGGCCGACCACAAAATCCATTGCAATTCTTTCCCACTTTCATTCAGGAATGGGCATTCTTTGAAGTGTCCCTCCAGGCCTTTGGTGTTCATATTTTACCTGCTGACAATTTGGACAATGGGCAACAAAATCAGCAATGTCACACTTCATTCTGCTCCACCAATAATGTTGTCTCAGATCGCGATACATCTTGGTTGCACCAGGATGTATAGAGTACCTCGAACTATGAGCCTCTGCAAGAATAGTCTGGATCAAAGTGTCAATACGGGGCACACATACCCGCCCTTTAATCCTCAAGACGCCTTCCTCATCGATCACAACCTCTTTGGCCTCTCCCTGCAAGACCATATCACGAATCTGGCTCAGCTTCTCATCATCAAAATGCTTTTCTTTAATCTTGTCAAGGAAAGAAGATTTTGCCTCCACACAGGCCAAAAATCCTCCTTTCTCCGTTACTTCTAGCCTCATAAAGTCATTAGCCAGAGTTTGAACCTCTCTAGCCAATGGGCGTTGGGAAACCTGCAAATGAGCTAAACTTGCCATACTCCCTGCTTTTCTGCTCAAGGCATCGGCCACTACATTAGCTTTTCCGGGGTGATAAAGAATAGTGATATCATAGTCCTTTAACAATTCCATCCATCTCCTTTGCCTTAAATTCAAGTCTCTTTGAGTGAACACATGTTGTAAGCTGCGATGATCTGTATACACTTCACACTTCACCCCATATAGATAATGTCTTTACTGCTTCAATGCAAATACAACCGCAGCTAACTCCAAATCATGAGTGGGGTAATTACGCTCATGCACCTTTAATTGCCTTGAAGCATAGGCAATTACTTTTTCTCATGCATTAGCACTGCACCTAAACCAGAATATGATGCATCACAATAAATAATGAAATTCTTACCTTCTACTGGCAGGGCAAGAATCGGTGCAGTAGTCAATAAGGTCTTGAGTTTCAGAAAACTCTCTTCACACTCATCCGACCACATAAATGGAACTTTCTGCTTGGTCAGATTAGTCAGCTGGGAAGCAATAGAAGCAAATCCCTTGACGAACCGGCGGTAGTAGCTAGCCAAACCAATAAAGCTCCTTACCTCTGAGACATTAGTGGGCCTTGCCCAACTCTTCACTGCTTCAATCTTCTGGGGATCTACCGTCACTCCATCTTTAGAAACCACGTGCCCTAAGAAAGACACTGAATCAAGCCATAACTCACACTTGGAGAATTTGGCATATAACTTCTTCTCCCTTAACAATCCCAGAACAGTTCTCAGATGCTCTTCATGTTCTTTTTGGCTCTTTGAGTAGATCAATATATCATCAATAAAAAAAATAACAAAGAGGTCTAAATATGGCTTAAAGATTCCATTCATCAGACTCATAAAAGCAGCAGGCGCATTTGTAAGCCCAAAAGACATTACCAAGAATTCATAGTGACCATACCTGGTTCGGAAAGCCGTCTTTGGTACATCTGTTGCTCGTATTTTTAGCTGATGGTAACCAGACCTCAAATCAATTTTTGAGAAAACACAAGCACCCTCCAACTGATCGAATAAGTCATCAATACGAGGAAGGGGATACCTATTTTTAATAGTCACCTTGTTCAGCTGTCTGTAGTCTATGCACATACGAAGGCTACCATCCTTCTTCTTTACAAATAAGATTGGAGCACCCCAAGGAGAGGCACTCGGTCTAATAAAACCTTTACCCAACAACTCCTGAAGTTGGGCCTTCAACTCCCTCAACTCAGCTGGGGCCATTCTATAAAGTGGAATAGAAATAGGGAGAGTACCGGGCTCTAGATCGATACAAAAATCTATATCCCTATCAGGTGGCATACCTGGTAAGTCTGTGGGGAAAACATCCATAAACTCACACACTATCGAAATAGACTCAATCGATGGCACTTCAGAATGGTCATCCCTGAGATGTGCTAGAAAGGCTAAACAACCCTTACCCACCAACCTTTTAGCATGAAGAAAAGAGATAATCTGAACTGGGGCAGGAAGATAGTCACCCTCCCACACTAACTGATCCATCCCAGGCTTGGCTAATGTCACAGTCTTAGCATTGGAGTCTAAGATAGCAAAATTTGGAGAGAGCCAAGTCATACCCAAGATTACATCAAAGTCAACCATCTCCAGAATAATCAAATCTACATAAGTTCTGCTCCCCACAAAAGTCACAAGACAAGACCTATACACTTTCTCAACTAGCACAGATTCACCAACAGGTGTAGAAACACGAATAGGTATGTCAAGTAAGTCACAATGTAAATCAAGTCCATCAGCAAATGCGGAAGATACATAAGAAAACGTGTATCCAGGATCAAACAATACGAAAGCCAAACTATCGCAGACTAGAAGAGTACCTGTGATAACAGCATCGGATGCCTCTGCCTCTGACCTCCCACGAAAAGCATAACAATGGGCTCTGTCACCTGTCTGACTATTTCCCTTGCCGGGCTGTACTCCAGTAGTTCCAACCTGCCCGCCACCCCGGCCGGACTGGCGACCACCACGACCTTGGCCACCACGTCCTCCAGAATGACGGCCCCTACCATAGCCGTCGCCTCCACCTCTAACTGTTGGGACTCTATAACCCTGATCATGCCAAGACTGACTCTGCCTTGGACAATATTTTCTGATATGTCCAGGCTCACCACATCCGTAACAAGTCTTAGGGTCAAGAGTGGGTCTTTGTGAAAACGAAGTAGACTGAAGATAACCCCCAAAGTTAGAAAAAGGATGACTAGTCTTTAAAGGACCTACATCTGAAACCTGCAATGAAGACTGAATAGGACGGGTCGAATAATCTCCAGAACTTTGCCCTCTGGAGTAAGAACCAATAAACTCACCTCCTTTACGAAACTTCTTGAATGTTGTCTCTTTAGTGAAGTTATCTGGCTTCACCCCCTCTACCTCTATCATAAAATCAACCACTTCCTGAAAGTATTTTGCTGAAGCAGCAACCTATAAAGCTGGGATTCGCAAATCTGACCTCAATCCCTTCACAAAGCGGCGAATTCGCTCCTCTGGACTGAAGTAAAGCTGAGTAGCATATCTGGCTAAGGCACGAAACTTGGCCTCATAAGCGGCAACAGACATCCTCCCCTGCTCTATATTCAGGAACTCGTCTCTCCTCCTGTCCCTCAAGGTCTGGGGAATATACTTCTCCATTAAACAATCAGAAAAGGTTGCCCAGGTCATAGGTGGTGCCTCTGCTGGTCGGCACTCCATGTGAGACCGCCACCACATTTTGGTGTCTCCTTGAAACTGGTATGTCACAAACTCAACACCAAATCGCTCTACTATATCCATTTTATGAAGCAGCTCATGACAATCAACAAGGAAATTATAGGCATCCTCAGATTCAGTACCCCTGAAGACTGGGGTTTCAACTTCAAGAACTTAACAAAGAGATCATGCTGGTCACTTGTCATTACCAGTCCTGTAGTCAATTGAGGAAACATGCTTGTCCCCAAGGACGCAGTCATGCGGGGAGCCATAACAACTGCATGTTGAACTCCTGGAATATGAGGTGCTGAGGGAGCTTGTCCCTGATCGGATAACCCACTAAGATAGGTGAGAACCTGGTGGATCATCTCTGGAGTAGGCTGGGGTGGTGCTTCCCTCTCATGAACTTGCTCCTCCTCCACCTCAACATCATCTCTAACTACCTCATCAGCCAGCGTAGGGGTCGCTGCTCTTTCCCTGGCTGGCCCAGCTGTTTGGACCCTGCCTCTGGTGGGCTTTCTTCTACGACCTCTACCACGGCCTCTCGTTGCTACTCTTCCTCTGCCTACAGCCCCAACGGCTGGCTCAGGTGCTCTTGTTGCTCTAGTTCTAACCATCTGCGAAAGTAAAGTGAAGAAGGTCAGATACCAATTTGTATCACCTAGATACCAATTGGATTCAAGTAATAGCACAAAAGCAAGAAGGAATGTAGTTTTCCTAAAGTCCTATAGCCACTCGAAGAAAAGTAAAGGCGTCCCCGTACCGTTCCGCAAGACTCTACTAGACCTGTCCTTGTATGATGAGATCGATGAACCTAAAGCTCTGATACCAAGTTTGTCACGACCCAAAATGGGTCGTGAGTGGCACCCACACTTAACTAATAAATATGATAATAACACGGAAGCTCAATTAAATATGTTTTCCCAAAACCTGAAAGTCATCACATTAAGGACATCTAATTTCTAAAACTAAGTCTAGAAGTATCAAACACTAAAATAAACAAATAACAAAATGTGTCCGAAAACTAAAGACACTATGCCATAACCGAGAGAATCCGTCACGAGCTAGAAGGATAGCTCACCCTGAAATCCGATGATCTTGAGACTGACTAGAGCTGAGGTCGAGTTGAAGTCTGTGGAACACTCGCTGCACTCCACAAAATTTAACAAGAAAAAAAATACAAGTAGGGGTCAGTACAGGACAACATGTACTGAGTAGGTATCATCGGCCAACTCAAAATAGAAATTAATATACATAAAATAATAGTAAAAAATCAACAACAACACTTAACAGGTGGCAACCAATGAATAATTACATAACCAGTCAATAATATCAAGATCACACATAAGGACTCAAGCCTCCACATCACACTCTTTTGAAATATGAGCTTTTGGAGATTGGGTAGTATTAAGTAATTTTAATTTATTTCCCTTTAATATTATCGTACCGGAACGTGACACCCGATCCAAATATACCATGCCGGAACGTGACACCCGATCCAAATATATCGTGCCGGAACGTGACACCCGATCCAAATATACCGTGTCGGATCATGACACCCGATCCAAATATAATTAATTTATCATTCTTCATGATTACATTCCACTTCATTAACAATATTTTATCAAGCCTTTTTTATTCAAGACACCATTTTTGATAGGGCAAGTTCAAGATTATGGATTTCATGGCCTCGGAATTTTAGATCAATCACAACAACATATCAATCATCCAAACTACAACAATTAAATGCGTAGTAAACTTTACACATATTACTCAATGAATATCAATCACTATTAAGAGTCTATCTATGATATAGAATAAAACCATAACCTACCTCAACCGAAGAACCGAATCCAAACAAATTAATTCACCAATGTCTTTCCTTTCTTCAACGCCTCAGAACATTCCCAATCTACCAAATATATAATATCTATAAGCAAACTAGTCCGTAGACAACAATATTATTTATATGTTTAACTAGACACAGCAACTCACCAACTCTATAATTAATTTCCTAAAATCCAAGCCTATGGTTAAACCCAAATTCCTTCAACATCATAACTTTAATGGTTTTTATATAATACAATACACCTAATATTTAGTTATATATACTAATTTTATCAAAACTTGAATCCTAATATAATTATAATAAGAAAATTCTGACAAATATGGACTTATATATTTGTTCACGGATGCAATTTGCAGAATGGGTCATATTCTAATTAACTACTGCTAAGAAATTATTGCTTAATCACTGTGCCAATGATTGGCCACTAAATCACTTTTCTTTTTGCCCAAATTCAAAATGCCACTGTGTATGGCAATATGCATGTTTAACTTTACACATTCAATTTCTCTCCCTCCTTCACAAGTTGCTAATATAATAAAATAATATAACTACTACCTACCTTCATAATAAAGACATAATTTACCTGAAGCAATTTGTGGCTTCCTTCAGTGCTATACCGTCGTGCCTTTCTCTTTTCTTTTCACGTTTCTGTCTCTTCCTTCGTTTCTTTTCTTTTACAAATTAGGGTAATTAATTACTATTCAATAACTAATTAATAGTTAAATCCCACCACTTATTTTAATAAACATGGACAAGTGGCATAACATATTAAATAAATTATCAATTTAGTCCACTAATTAAATTAATTATTTAAATTTACCCCTCAACTAAATAACTATAGTTATTGAATAGTCCAAAAATACCCATTAAAAATTTACGGGATGGGTCTTTTATGAAATAAGAAGCTCTAATTCTCAAAACGACCTAATGGGTCGTTATAGGCATCTTGGACAATTACCTAAACAAATGTATACGAACTTAGACGCATTTTGGGGTCATTTTTGTAGTCTTTTGCCTCCCCAAAACCCTAAACTTCATCCTCCTCTCTCCCAAATCATCTCCTACAAAAACAAAATCCTCTCAAACTCAAAGGATTCAAGCTTTTCATTGAAGACCTAACATCAAGACTTCTCCAATTCTTCTTCAAGTTCCTCTCTAAGGTATGTGGATTTTCATCCATGAGTTCTTCCATCCATGGAGCCCAAATATTTTCTCGACTTAGTATTTCAATTTTAAATGATGAAATCCTATAGGCTTTTACATGATAGTTCCAAATGCATAGATTATGGTATATTTAAAGTTTAATTACTCATATTGATATATATATATATATTGGATCTCAATTTCAAGTGATGAGTTTTATGGATTTTCATACGACGATTCCAAATGTATAGATTCTTGAATCTTTGAAGTTTATTTATCTATATTGACTTATGTTGATTCTTATTTACATGAAATAGATGATTTATCAAGGTCCTTATATGAAGGCTTGAAAATAGTTTTAAATTTTATTAGTGGGTTGTTTTAAGATGTTTAAATGATGAATTCCTTCACTCTCATACATGCTAGCATTGATTTAAATGACTTGAAAGTTTATTGATTTGAACCCACCTAGTTTCCTATGATAAAGTAAAGTTGAAATGAAGTTTTACTCCAATGAATGTTATCAAGTAAATGTTTATAAAGGGGATTCTTTATGAAATGATTGATTGATGAAAAGGCTTCTTAGCCAAAGTAAGGTTTTAATGTGAAAGGAAAATCCTCACAATGAATCAAATGAAATATTTAAGTTTATTATATGATATGTATGACATCCCTATATGCCGTCAATGCTTTTGAATATTTTTCCAAAAGGTAGGTCAGATTAGCATGGTACCCGAAATACCATCACTAATTATAGACCTAATTTTCTTATAAATCAAATTTCATTAGTACGATGGTAAATACGGCATGGCAGCCATGATGATATTATAAACTAAAGGTTTTAATGAGCTATCCTACGGAATGTGATGTTTGAATTCTCAAGCTATTTGATATGACTATTTTGAAGTATTATACTATTCTGTGAGATTTGACTTAGCACCGAATGTAGAATGTAGATGGGGACTCAACCGAAGGGGTCCTTAAGTAAAGTCTCATATTGCATTAACTCTGTGCCACCATATGAGCCCTTGTAAGCTAGGCCTTTGTAGCCACCAAATGTTAAATAAATGACTGTAAACTGAACGAAGTTCTACCCGGCAAGTAGTCTCCTCGTTCCAACGTAGGGGGTTATATTGGATTCCATGTAATAGCTCGCATGGTCTTAAATGTCGGTTATAGTCATCTTCCCACATATGTATGATTTAAATGCTATCTACTTGATTACTCATGCATACATTCTCTAGGGTATTTTACCTTATGAATGTCTTAATGTTTTTATCATGTTGCATGCCTACATACTTAGTACATTCAAAATACTAACGCATATTCTTTTACCTACATGATATCACCATGTAGGAACCGATGTTCCTCCTCCTCCACATGGTTAGTTTGGATCATTTGAAGGCCACTTTTGGTGAGTTACCATTGTTTCGAGGACAATACTTCTCTCATTTCTAGCATATGTTATATTGAGGCATTAAGACACCTATTTTGGTATTTCATTGTTAGTTTATTGGAGGGTGAGCTAGGGACATATCATACGCCCCCGCCAAGTCTGTTAGTATAGGTATGTTTGGACATAAATGTACGATGATCTAAGGTTAATGATGACTCTTGTTTTATGATGTTCTCCCTTAGTCGCGCTTTCCCTTTTTTCTTCCACTTAATATTTATTGTCATTACTAATAAAAGGCTAAATAAATGCTAAGAGGCTTGGGTGAGGTACCTTCGGGTTCTTCATTCGCCGTGTCACATCTAGGCCCTAGGCTTGGGTCATAAAAAATATGGTATCAGAGCCCGAGCTTTTGAATGGTCCTTGGAGTCTAACATACCACGTTGAATAGGGTCTGGTTCATGGTTGTGAAGCGCGCCACGATTATGAATATGAAACTATGAAAATTTTAAGAAATTCTTCATTTTTTTTAATTCATGTCGTGCCCTAGAGTGTCCTAAGTTTTCCTCTAAGTAATGACCCATTTTGTGTTCCCTAGATAATGCCTCGTGAAAGAGTTCCTCGAAGAGCAAGGGTTGACGATGAGGAACAAGCTCCTCCGATTCCGGATATCCCATACCATAAGGAAGGGGTAATCCATGCCGAGTTCTGAAACATCATCATGTTGTTGGCTCAAATTATGGCCTACCAAGGGCATTGAGGTGTCCCCCCTCCCTAAATACAAAATCTGGCATCTAGGATTCAAGATTTTCAAAGAATGAATCCGCTCGAGTTCAATGGTTCTAAACTAGTAAGGACCTGTCACGCCCCGAGAGGGTACCCTAGATGCGACCGGCACTCAGGAACTATTTCTGGCTCCCAAGCGAACCACATAGCCTGATCAAACATCCGTTTGTTCATTCAATCAGCGGAAGACTTAAAATAAAGAGGATATTTGGTGGACAAATCCCAAATCAACAATCTAACTCAAGGAAGAAAGGCCATGGGCCAACAAATCAAACTTCAATCTTTGTCATTAAAAATAGTTTGACAAGAATAATTTCAAGGAAATAAAATATTCAATCGACCCATCATTATCTAGTCTATGAAGCATCTATCGCTACTATCAAATTGGTGCCAATGATAAGTTCATGTCTACCTCAAATCAAAATGAAAAGGGCTAACTCGACGCAAGAATAACATAAGCGGTGTCCTCTGAATGTAGTGGAGGACTCACCAACACGCTGAGTGTGTATAGATCCTCAATGGTGCTCCTATTGACGATCTCTTAAACATGTCTCTGCATCATGAAACGATGCAGGTCCAAATGGATGTCAGTACATGGAATGTACGAGTATATAATATGGTAGAATGAAACATACCTCAAGGAAGAATAACGTTGGTTCGAATATCTCACTTCAGAAAAATAAGAGAGACTCAATCAAAGTATCATAAGTCCAAAGTAAGAATACATTTAAGACAACGACCAATCACACACCATACAATCCAATCCAATCATGTACAATACAGTTCAAATCCAATCATATACGATTCTATTCAATCCAATCACATATCACCTAATCTAATCCATCACACATCATCTAATACGATCCAATTGTACACAATCCAATCACCTATCATCTAATCTAATCCGATCATATACAATCAACTCGACAATCAACTCAAAAGACTCAACTCAATAAATATGCAAATTAAATTATGCAATGTTTTACGATTCAACTCAATCATCTACAATCACAATCAAACCAATCATATCATGCACAATCCACTCAATTTGGGAGTTTCTCTAACCGACAACAATCCCACCACCTATATATAGGTGATGCACAACGAGTCACGCTATTTCTCCATCCGTTTATACTTGCTAAGGTATGAACGACTCAAACCAATCATGGATCTGTCAATCAATCAAGTCCTATCATTTCAGGACAATGAAATAGGGAAACATCCAACACAGTACAATCCCTTCCTACGTTGGCGGCGTAGTTTATGGGATTCGAGTATGAACTATACTCTTACCTAATTCGGTACTCAATACTCCTCCCAAGACTCAATACAGACATAGCTATTAAGTGAGTGAAATATTTAAAATACTCATTTAGTCTCTTAGGACTTAATTTCAAATCAACTCATTTAGTCTCATTGGACTCTTTTCAAAACTCAATCAATCTGGTCTCATTGGACCTTCTTTCAAATCAACTCATCTCAATCATCAAACTCTTCTCTTCAAATTTGATACCATCTCAACTCAATGGATGTAGAAAATATTATGCATTTAAAATATAATTCCAACTCCTCAACTCAAACTCAAAATAGATATTTTAATGTAAAAATACTCAACTCATTTATACTCAAAATATTCATGTTCAAAAATAATAATTTAGAGGCTCCTCAAACTCAACTCATACTTAAACTCCTTTTTAAATCAAAGATAAAAATAATCATTCTTTAAACTCAAAATAGTGTATAAATAGTTTATGCAAAAAGGTTCACAAATCATTTATTTAAAACTCCTTCTCAAAAGATCATTTATTTTCAAAATATTCATAAGACTCCAATCAACTCAAATTATGCAAATCACATATCACATAATCACATTAGACTCCAATCCACTTCACCACACAACATCCTCATCAACATAACCTCTTCATTCACATCATCGTCAAATATCATCATTCACATCATCATCAAACATCATCATCACATCATCATCAAATATCATCATTCACATCATCATCAAACATCTACTCCAAAATCCTTATTTAATTCTATATTCCATTTATAGAAACAACAGTGACATTCTAGCTCTACCAACGTTTTATTTCTTTTTATGCCATTCACATTGTAACTATTCCAATTCTCATATAACTCAAAATAAATTTCATCAAACTCAAGTAAAAGAATACTTCATTTCACTAGGGGTGGGCGTTCGGTATTCGGTTCGGTATTTTCAAAGTTCGGATTCGGTAATTCGGTAATCGGTAATTCAAATTATATATGAAATACCGAACTTTCAAACTTCGGTTCGGTAATTCGGTAATCGGTAAATAAAACTTCGGTTCGGTACGGTATTCGGTAATACCATATTTTTTTAATAGTTAATATACAATAAAAATTTATCCGCATTTAATATTTACATTAACCTAAAGAATACATATCTTAACTTACATTTTTATTACTACACCATAATTAAATAATATATGCATTTTAACTTGCCGAATATCGAAATCGAAATTGCTCGTAAGCCACATTCTACGGAGGAGAAATGATACATCGTAAATAAAGAGAAAATAATTTATGAATCGATACAGAATAAAAAAAATATTACCATGTAATAAAAATAATGAAAAAGAGTGAAAACAAAAATCTCTAATATATCATACATAATTTTTATACATATGTTTTTCTTTGAATTATCCAAAAACTGTACATCACTGCACTAATTATTAATTAGTTCCTGCAAAGATATGAAAGAGTTGGAATCTTTTGTTTTCAATGTAACTACCAAACAATTTATGTAGATAACTAACGTGGGAATCATGCAAAGTGAAATTAGAATTCTTAATCAATTGCATAAATTTGAAATTAGAATTTATAATTTTTACATGTACATGAATTAAATTTTAGCAGTTATCTATAATGTACGTGTAAGTGTGCATATAATGATATAATATACGGTAAACGTGGGAAAGTTGAAATGAAAATGGTAAGGAAAATGAAAAAATGAGATAGTTTCCTCTTACTATACTCTTATTTTTTGGTAATTTTTTTTTCTAGTTTTTTTGTAAAAAAAAAAAATTAAAAAGTTCGGTATTCGTGAAATCCCGAATATCGAAACCGAAATCCCGAATACCGAAACCGAAATACCGAAATATCAATTTTGGTACCGAATACCGAACCGAAATACCGAAATAGCCGGTTCGGTTCGGTAATTCGGTTTTCGATATTTTATGCCCACCCCTACATTTCACTATAAAAATAATATTATTTTTATTATACATAAAAATCATCCATCTCATCCTCAAGATAAATTATGACCAAAAAAAAATCTCATCTTGAGTTTATGTGAATGAATACATGAATCCATACTCTTAACAAAGTCAACTCAAGAACATCATTAACACATTTTAGTAATATTCTATAGTTTAGGAAATTTCAAGAAAAATCTTCATAAGAGGTTCAAATCTTTCACAACTTCTACCTAACATATCTATGGGATTATGGAAGAACTCAATCCATATTTTAGGTTATACTTACATACCTTAGAGTAGATTTTGAAGAAACCTTGTTGTTGGGTCTTCAATGGGAAGCTTGAATCCTTGAGCTTTTGAGGGCAAATTCTTGTTGGAGATGTTTGGAAGAGAAGAGGGGATGAAGATTAGGGTTTTTGGGAGGTGAGGAGGCTGAAAAATGATCCCAAAACATTCCAAGTGAGGGTATATATAATTAGGGAAAAAGTCCAAGTTGCCCCTCTTCACAAATCTGGAAAACTGGGCAAAAATCTTGCTGGCGCTATAGTGGCGCGTCGCGCCACTGCAGCGCCAAACCAAAATAGGCTTAAAACCCTGCACATCTAATAATGGCGCCTCGCTCCAAGGAAAAAACTACTGAGGTTGTTTTCTGGCGCTATAGTGGCGCATCGCGCCACTGGAGCGCCAAGCCTAAATTTCCTGCAGTGGTCGCCCAGGCCTGAAATTCTTGCAGTACTAGTCATTAGTAAAATAGTCATAACTTTTGACTTCGAACTCCAAAACTTTTAATATTGGTGGCGTTGGAAAGAACACTCAAAGACCTTTAATTTGGTAGGTTGTGGTCCACCCAGTTCATTATAACCTAGGAGATATGGTCATTTGAAGTTGACCCTTATACTAACTCATCCGAAAACTTAATCGATTGAAAATCTTTGAACTCGATTTGGCGTTGGAGATCCCTTATGACCCCTAAACACATATAACACACTTAAAATACTTAGGAATTAATCCTAACGTATATATATAATTACAAGTCCTTCGGTTCGAGGCTACACACACGTGAAGAAATATTTGAGTCTTTGTAAAAAAAAATCTGGGGTATTACAGGACCCTATAGAGTTTATTGAGGAGGTGTACCGGATTGTGTCTATCATGGGTGTGTCACTGAATGAAAAGGTCGAACTAGTAACTTACCAACTAAAAGGTGTGGCTCGAGTATGGTATGAGCAATGGATTGTTGAGAGGAATGAAGAAAGGGGATCGATAGAATGAGAAGATTTCAAAAGTGCTTTCCTAGACCATTTCTTCCCGTTGGAGCTTAGGGAGGCCAAACTCTAAGAGTTCATCACGCTCCATCAAGGGAGTATGAGTGTGAGGGAGTTTTCCCTCAAGTTCACAAAATTATCCAAGTATGCTCCCTTCATGGTCTCCGACCCCCGTGCTAGAATGAGTAAGTTTATTTCCGATGTCTCAAGCTTGGTGTCCAAGGAGTGCAAGAAGTCCATGTTGATCAAGAAAATGGACATCTCCCGGTTAATGACTCATGCAAGCAAATTGAAGAGGAAAAGCTTATGGAGGTTGCTAGGATAACCAAGAAGGCCTGGATTGAGGATGGATCATCTTTTGATAGTGCTTCAGTAACTAAGTATCACAAGGATAAGGAGCGTAACCCTAGGTATCAAAGTGACAATGACAATGGTCAAACTTTTCTCGTATACCAAAAGTGTGAAAGGTCCCATCTGGGAGATTGTTTAGCCTGTTCGGGTGTATGTTTTGGTTATGGTGCGAAGGATCATAAGTTAAGGCATTGTCATGGGTTTCTAAGAATGATAAGGATAGTCATCGGCGATCTCAGCCCTACCTCTTTGTGGGTCCCCAAACTTAGCGTGGTACTTCATCCGGTAAGTGTGAATTCCTTTTTTTAAAATGGTAATGATTGGTATGGATTGGTTGCATACACCTTATGCTTCTATAGATTGTTGAACTCATTGAGTCAAGTTTCAATTCCCAAATGAGTCTATTCTAGAATGGAAGGGTCATGATTTAGTAGTTAAGGTAGGTTCATTTCTTGTCTTAAGGCCCGGAAGTTGATTCTAAGGGTTACATTTATCATATTCTGGGTTAGGGATATCAACTCCGAGAGTCCTTCTCTTGAGTCGGCTCCTGTGGTTAATAAGATTTATGACGTGAGTGGGCATTCTCATCCGAGTAAGGCCAATGTTGTGGCCGGTGTACTTAGTAGGAGTTTATGAGGAGTGTGGCTCATGTTGATGAAGGGAAGAGGGGGTTGTAAGGGATGTCCATCGGTTGGCTAGATTGGGGGTGAGGTTCAGTGGCTTCGTTTATGGTGGTGCAAATTGGGTCTGAATCATCTTTGGTAGTGGATGTTAAGTCAAAACGAGACTTTGATCCATCATTAGTTAAATTAAAGGAATTGGTGGTTGATAAGGAGATTGAAGTTCTCTCACAAAGGAAATATGGAGTACCTAGTTATCAAGGTCGGTTATGTGTTCTAATGTTAATGATAGTAGATGATTCATGGTAGATAGAGAGAGTGGTCATTCCGTATTGTGATAAATTGTGGCATGCTTACCTCATTTAAGGTGATAGACATGGAGGAAGAGCTAGATGGATCTCGTTGTATACAATATATAGGTACGAGTATATTGGTGTGTCCATTAATAGGAGTTAATTCAAATGTAGATGTAAAGATGCTAATATAGACATGAAAATTCTTAAGTGATGATGACTTCAAGAGAGCCATAAAGTGGTTAGACTGGTAGGCTTGAATGCGTGTTTTATAGATATGGAAGTGATTGTAGTAGGCTATTGATGACATATTGTAAAGGGTTTCAAGTGAGTGTATTAGAGTGGTTATAGAACTAGGCCTGAATGTGGTATTGATGGCATGTGGGTGAATGTACGATGTATTGGATGTTTCGTTATTAGGTTTTGAGGTTTGTGGAATATGGTAGTAAGGGGTAGTACTCTTGGAATAAATTTTTCTATAGAGGTGTGGGATCCTAAGGTATATTGATAAGGTGGCCTATGAACTTGATTTGTCATTGGAGTTAGCCTTCGTTTATCCGGTGTTTCATGTGTCTATGTTGAGGAAATGTGCAGGAGATCCTAGCTCCATGTGCCTACGGAGATAGTGAATGTTGAAAGAAATTTGACCTATGAAGAGGTTCTGGTTGAAATTCTAGACCGGCAAGTCAAGAGATTTAGGAACTAGGAAGTTGCATTCGTTAAAATCATTAGGAGAAATCAATAAGTCGAAAGTGCTACATGGGAAGCGGAAGTGGATATGATGAAATGTTATCATAATTGAAATTCCTTTTAGATCCTTTTGTAGCAAATTTCATAATTTACGACTTCTAATTAAATAAAAGAAAGTAGTAATATGCATGGAAACTAAACATTCAGGAACGCATAACTAGGTTCTAGGAAAAAAATGTTATATTTAAAATTTTCTAGACCAATGTAAGAAGCATTATATATCTATCTACCTAAAAATTTCCAAACTTAGCGCGTTTTATTTATATATCCCTCCTAAACTATCAACAGACTTAATTACCCTCTGAACTTGTTTTTTTGATAGTTTTTACTCCTGGATGGTGATCTAGCATCCAACACTCTCTTTTATGCATGTGAAGATGAAAAAATTAAAAACAAATTCCAATTATTTGTTTCAAGTTGTGTATTCTTTTTTAATTTTTTTCTTGGCCAATTTGAAAAAAAAAGGGACACCTTACACAAACTCCATCATTTTAAGTATTTTTATTAGGGAGAATAACATATAAGTACAATTTACACATATATTATTCATTGTTATAGAATAATCTAGTTTTTAACTTTGTATTATAGTCCAAAATAATAGGCGTAGATCCCCAAAAAGGAGCATTTTCTGTTTTTCTTTTATTTTGCTGATATTCAGACATAAAAAATTGGATAATTTTTCATTCTCGTTACCCAAGTAAGCCTGTTAACTAGGCCGGGTCGGGTCAAATCGGCCCATTATTTTGGCCCACCTAATACCGAGCCAGGCTGAACGACACCATTACTGGGCCGGTTTGGTACGGCCCCAATAGTGAAAAAATGTTTAAAATCCGATCTATGACCCATTAAGGGTATAGAGTCCGGGACTTATGGGCCGGCTAGGTTGGGCCAGTTGGGCTTGATTTTTTTTTACGGCGTTTATATATTTGAAAATTTGAATCAATCATCAATATAATGTATCGTTATCTATTTAATTTAGAAGTAATTAAAACCATTTATATACTCATAAATATACTATATATTATAGTGATATACTTATACTATAAATACTTACAATTTATATCTAATATACTTACAATATACTACCTATTATAATAATATACTTATGTTATATATTATATATACTTACAATGTATATCTAATATACTCACAATATACCATCTATTATAATAATGTACTTATATTATATATATATATATATATATATATATATATTTATACTTACAATGTATAACAAATATACTCACAATATGTTATCTATTATAGCGACGTACTCACTATATACTCACAATCTACTATCTATTATAATTATATACTTACATTATATTACATATATGTACTATGTATATCAAATATACTAACATTATACTATATATTATAGTGATATAATTAATTATATAATATATATATATATACTTACAAAGTATACCAAATATACTCACAATGTACTATCTATTAGTATATATATACTTATATTATAATGTATATACTTACAATGTATATCTAATATACTCACAATATACTATCTATTATAATAATATCCTTATATTATATATTATATATACTGTCAATGTATAACAAATATACTCACAATATGATATCTATTATAGTGATATACTTGTTATATACTCACAATTTACTATCTATTATAATTATATACTAACATTATACTACATATACGTACTATGTATATCAACTATACTAACATTATACTATATATTATAGTGATATAATTAATTATATATTATATATATACTTACAAAGTATACCAAATATACTCGAAATATACTATCTATTAGTATATACATACTTATATTATAATATATGTACTTATAATGTATATCTAATATACTCACAAATATACTATCTATTATAGTGATATACTTACATTATATATACTTATAATGTATATCTAATATACTTATAATATACTATCTATTATAATAATATACTTATATTATATATTATATATACTGTCAATGTATAACAAATATACTCACAATATGCTATCTATTATAGTGATATATTCGCTATATACTCACAATTTACTATATATTATAATTATATACTAACATTATACTACATATATGTACTATGTATATCAACTATACTAACATTATACTATATATTATAGTGATATAATTAATTATATATTATATATATACTTACAAAGTATACCAAATATACTCGAAATATACTATCTATTAGTATATACATACTTATATTATAATATATGTACTTACAATGTATATCTAATATACTCACAAATATACTATCTATTATAGTGATATACTTACATTATATATACTTATAATGTATATCTAATATACTCACAATATACTATTTATTACTTAAATTATATATTTTATATACTTACAATGTATATCTAATATACTCACAATATACTATCTATTATAATAATATACTTATATTTATGCTCAGAATATGCTATCTATTATAGTGATATCATCACAATATACTATCTATTATAATTACATACTTACATTATACTATATATACGTACTATGTATATCAAGTATACTAACATTATACTATATATTATAGTGATATAATTAATTATATATTATATATATATGCTTACAAAGTATACCAAATATACTCACAATATACTATCTATTAGTATATATATATATACTTATATTATAATATATATACTTACAATGTATATCTAATATACTCATGAATATACTATCAATTATAGTGATTTACTTAGATTATATATATACATATAATGTATATCTAATATACTCATGAATATACTATCAATTATAGTGATATACTTATGTTATATATTATATATACTTACAATGTATATCTAATATACTTACAATATACTATCTATTATAATATTATACTTATATTATATATTATATATACTGTCAATGTATAACAAATATACTCACAAAATGCTATCTACTATAGTGATATATTCACTATATACTCACAATCTACAATCTATTATAATTATATACTTACATTATACTACATATGCGTACTATGTATATCAAGTATACTAACATTATACTATGTATTATAGTGTTATAATTAATTATATATTATATATATACTTACAAAATATACCAAATATACTCATAATATACTATCTATTAGTATATACATATTTACAATGTATATCTAATATACTCACAGTATACTATCTGTTATAATAATATACTTATGGTATATATTATATATATTTACAATTTATATCTAATATAGTCACTGTATACTATCTATTACTTACATTATATATTATATATACTTACAATATATATCTAATATACACACAATATACTATCTATTATAATAATATACTTACACTATATTATATATATACTTATAATGTATATCTAATATACTCACAATATACTATCTATTACTTACATTATATATTATATATACTTACAATGTATATCTAATATACTCACAATATACTATCTATTACTTACATTATATATTATATATACTTACAATGTATAAAAAATATACTCATAATATACTATCTATTATAATAATATTTTTTCAAGTATTGAAATCTTATAGTGACTACAAATTTAATTTTCCTTATATGATTATGTAATCTAAAAATAATTATTTAATTGAATCATACAAAATTTATAGGAAAAAAAATTAAGAAATACAAAGACTCAATGAGTCTTTGACTTTATTATTATATTGATAAAATTTAAAATATACAAGTTACAAACTTATAATTAGTTGTATATAATAAATTGTAACTTCTACATATTTCGAATCATTTTCTCCAATTCATCTGTATTAATATTAACATAAATTGACTCATAATTTTCAAAATAAATAAATCCGTAATTTGGACTCGCTTGTGCCGAATGATCTCCAATTGACATTATTTCCTTAAGTTCTTCGTTTGCTTCTGTATCTTTTGCACTTCCTTTATTTCTACGCTCTGATCTAATCCAATCTCTAAGGCAAACTAAAACATTCGTGGCATTGCTCCCCAAAGAGTGTCGATTGTCTCCGATCTGCTGCCTTCCTTGACTAAATGCGCTCTCCAATGCAACAGTTGACATTGAAACATTTAGCACATTCCTAGCCATGGTTGATAATACCGAATATTGCTTTTGATTGTTCTTCCACCATTACAGTGTAGTGACACTATTTTCATCATAGGTCTCTAAAATCTGTCTCAAATAATAATTAAGCTCGTCTCGATTTATGCTCCGTTGTGATGTAGGCTGTATTTTATTCCAAATAGAGAAATTAAAAAAATAATGGGCAGGCATACCACGTGCCTGTCTTTTAGAAGTTGATGGCTCATTAGAAGGACAAGATATAGGAACAGTATGACTACATGTAGCATTATCAAGTAAATTGATATAATGATTATATAATATTTGAATATAACAATTGTATCACTCATCGCCTTTAACATACTAGGATCTTCATATTTTTCAGTTTCTATAGATGTATATATAAAGGGAACACATTCAGATATAGTATTAAATTTTCATATACGGATTTAACATAGCACCAATTAAATAAATAGAGGAATAGGAAAAAAGTATTTTTTAAATTTTTCTGTCATTTCAGCAACAACTTCTTTATAATCATCTTTGTTTTTATATTTAATAAGCAATACAGAAATTTTCGCTAAATAATCTAAAATATTAGAAACAGTAGGATAATAAGCATCGGAAATTCAAGAGTAGCCAAATAAAATTTTTCTAAGAATATAACAATATCATTAATTTTAATCTAATCAGATTCTTCCAACATGACTTCGAAAATTTATATGCATATTGGTTAAATGTTGTAGTTATAGGGGCTTTATAAATATTACAAGTCTTTAAAAAACCATCAGTCGAATTCCACCTAGTCTCAATTTTATCGGGCATTAATCTAGGTCTAAGATTATTTTTCTCGCATTTTCTTATAAATTCTTTAAGTCTAACTTTTCTATTATTTTCTTGAATAAAATCAAACTGCATGCCTAGTTTTTTCAATTGTTGGCTCAAAAAATAAAGTCAATCTATTACAATTAAATTATATATATGACAAACATATCTAATATGAAAAATATCTTCTAAAGGAGGGAAAGCTCAGTTTTGAAAGAATTAATAGCAGCGGTATTATTAGATGCATTATCAAAAGAGATCCATAAAACTTTGTATTCAAGACCATAATATTTTACAACCATTGATATGGAATCAAAAATAAATTATGCATTATGTCTTCAGTCTTCATTATATTGAAATGCTAAAATACGTTTCTGCATAATAAAATCACTATCTATCCCATGACAAGCAACAGTTAAATAATTATTTTTATTTATAGCACGACCAAGATCAGAAGTAAGTGAAACTCTACATGAAAGATTTGTTAATAACCAACGTAAATAATATGCATATTGTCCATAAAGTCTAAAAATATCTGATCTACAAGTACTTATAGGAATACCGTTAAACATGGAATTATAAATTGATTGTATATAATGAATAAAAGCATCAGAAGAAGCAAATAAAAAAAGTAGACAACCCACAACTATCATTTTTGCTATCTCTTCACGGTTCCTCATTTTATTATACGTCTCCGTTAATTTTTTGGTCTGTGGGTTTATTCTACTTTGAACTGTCCTAGTAGCACCCTCATTAGTCTTTCCAACCTTGATGCTCATTGTCTAGATGTCTAGTCAATTGACCCGTTCCATCTCTATTACCCCCGGTCTTATGCTTGAATTGTTTTTTAACATTCTTTACATTGAACTTTAGTTGTTCCGGCTATGCGTTCAAAATAATGTCATTCTAAACTATTTTTTTAAAAAAAATTTCCTTTACAGGTCGTGGAGGAAGATTAATAGTTTTAGATTGAGCATTACCTAAATCTACCTTAGGATTAGTTGGTGTAACATCCACATCATCATTTTCATGTTGTTCTATTTCTATTTCAAATTCATTTGGTTCTTCTATACCGTAAGTTTCTTGATATTCATTTTCATTCATATCATGTGCACCTACACCTATTTCTCCAAATTCACTAGGTGGTACTTAAGACATACGGGAATAATTTCTACTTGTACTACCTCTACCGGAAGCAATTTTTTTCTTACGGCCACTACCTCCGTTGGGACATAATTTTTTAGCACTTTTACCTATATTTTTTAATCTATCCATTATGCAAATTAAACTAATAAAAATTATAAATATAAAATTAAATATTTAAATATACTAGAATTAATTTACTAAATTAAAGCAAGAGAAGGAACAATTATACCAAATTGCTGGAATCAAACAAAGAATCGTAAAATTGATGAAATGTTGAACACTTGAAAGTTGAAAACTTCCACTTGATGTTGTTAATTGAAAAAAATAATAAAAGATTGATATTACTTAAAGAGAGAATTGAGAAATTGAGAGAGAATTGAGAGAATTAGATGATTGTTGGTGTGAAAAAATGATTAAATATTGTAGGTATTTATAGAAAAAATATTTGATTAATAATTTTTTTTTAAAAAAAATGGCCATTTTTGGCCAATTTTCAGAAATAGTTGTTAGGCCCAATGGCTATTTCTGAAAAGTGGCCCAAACGGCCTTTTTCAATTTTTTTTTAAAAACCCAACGGCTATTTCTAAAACGTGGCCCAAATGGCCTTTTTCGCATTTTTTTAAAAATTCGAACCAGACCAGTACCGGGCCGGTGGACCGATGGGCCGGGTACTAGTCCTTTATCGGCCCGGTCTTACCGGTCCAGGCAAAAAAAAGATAGAACTGACACAATTTTTTTTATGTTGGGCTGGTACGCAGTCTGATCCATCCCGTGCCGGGCCCTTTATAGGCCGGCCTTAGGATGGCAAAAATCGGGCCACCTGGCCCAGTTGACACCCCTATACCCAAGTTTGTATATATTCCTATATTAGCTATAAAAAACAGAAATTCATAAAGAATGCCATTCAAAAATCATAAATTGTTTTGTTCTCCAAGTTCTAAATAGTATAAATCTAAGGACACTTAAAGTTGTTTGTATATTTCACCTAGACACCTCAATTAGGATTTGTAACTATTGAACATCTCTACTAATTATTCAAATTTGAACCATTTGAACACTTTTTTGATAATCAGTTAAAACTATTGAATGTGTGTAATACACTTGTGATGACGTGGCAAATTAAAGAATATACAACATACATGTGGCATTTTGAGAAAAGAAAAAGAAAGAAAGAAAAAATTATTTTGAAGCCACCGTTGATCTTTTCAATCCACACTCATCCATCGTTCGTCTTGTTTTAATGATTTTTTCCTATATCTTTTCTTATATGAAAAAAGATAAATATACCCTTAAACTATCATAAATAGTAAACATGTACCCTTGATTATACTTTACGTATGTAGATACCCTATAACGTCAATGTTTTGGATTGTGTATACCCTTTAGCCAAAAAGGAGAGACACGTAGCATCATCCTAGGCATTTATTCAATTTTAATGTATTTATACGAAATTAAAATAACCCACCTGACTATTCATTCCTAAAATCCAATAAAGACCCGAATTAAAGACCAAAGCCAAGTTAAAGACCACATCCTATTTCCCAAATTCAATGAGTTCTGTTGTGATCGAATTGAGGCTTTTAACGTATTAGTATTGCTGAGATGATTTTCCATAGAATTTCATTGTGAATAATCATTTTTGGTGCCTAGGCGCAACGACAACACCGTGACCGAAGATCATCAAGGGTGGCGTTGCCTTCAAATACAAATTGGTGGTGTTTGGGTTCCATATCTTTTGGGCTTTTTTGGTTGAACTTGTTTGTGATTCCAAGATTAGTTCTGTTGGAAAAATGATAATCCTATCCAGGATAATATCCACGCTAAATAGCAATAATAACAAATTAACGATGACACCAAATATTATAATGGAGTAAATATGATATAATAACACCGATTATAACTTGGTAGTGTTAAAAGACGACTACTCTTTTATAATAACAACACTCTTTTATTTTTCACAACTCACAATAATATTACTCCCACACTATTTTCTCACAAATTAAGAAATAGTTTGTGGATTACTCTCAATGCTCTCTGTTGCTCTCTCTATTTTTGGTGTGTTTCAAATGTTGAATTGCTACTCTATTTATAGAGTTATTGAACCTCTTGATTAAATAATTAGTGACATAAATATGGCAACCAATTTCTACAAAGTTTGTGTAACACCCCAATTATTTTTAGCTAAGACCGAGCCTTCCTTCATATGTGTATGGGGTTGTACTGAATGATTCATAATTGTGTGCATGTATGGAGTTAATTATTTTGTGTGAAAATATATTTGGAGATGCATTAAGGTTATAAGGATCCTCTAGCACAAAGTCGAGTTGAAAGCTTCCTTACCAATTGAGCTTCGGTAAAAGATTTTACTTAGGTCAACTTCGAATGACCGTATTTCCTAGAATATAAATAATTAGGTATCCTATGACCTATCAAATTGGAGGTATTTGAGTCTTCTATCCAAGCCACCAAGTTTTCCTCATTCCGAGTTTGGAGTAAAATATTATGCCCGATTTAGTGAATACCTATCGAGCAGAGTATTTGTACGAAACCCCTTTATGGGTATTAAACACTTTCACGATCCGTAGAGTCTTCCATGAAGGTTTCCTACACCTTTTTATCAACAACTTCCTGGACACGTTCTAGAGTCAATTTGGTACTTTCCAAAGCTTTTTAATCCTATTCTAAGTCAATTTTTGGTGTTTTGAAGGAATAAATCATTCCACTAACTTATTTTCCTCTCATAATTATCAACCAAATAATATAGTCTCAAGAAACTCTCTTAAAACAAACCTAGGTTTCCTCTTATTCATCAAGAACCCTAAGGCTTTCAAGTCAAAATTCAAGATACGAAGAGAAACTTTTTATACAAAGTTTTACCAAGTTCTTCCACTCTAAGAACTTTATAAAAGAGTTCCTTTTCTCAAGATCAAGCATCGAGGTTCCAAGATCAAAGGTTTCCTCCAAGAAAGCTATTATTTTTTGAGTTTTGATCGTAATATCAATCTTTCAGGTTCGTAAGGCTAATCATAGTGTTGGATTGAGTTCTTCCACGCGCCCTATATCTAAATTCTATCATTAAATAGTTGAGTTGAGTTTTAGCCCTACGTTTCTTGAGTTCTTGAATTAATTATAATCCCCATTAAGTTTTGCATATAAATTCCATTTTGTTCTTGTATATACTATAATATTTCTTGATGAGTTTCTTGAGTTGAGTCTTGTTGAGAGTATGGATTTGTGTTTGCATTCACATGAACCCTAATTGAGATATTATTTATATTTTATGCATTGATAGAGTTTTTTTTATGATTTGTGAACGTTTTGTATTAATTATTTTATGCACTATTTTGAATTTAAAGAATGACTATTTTCATCTTTGATTGAGAAAGGGTTTGAGCATGAGTTGAGTTTGAGAAGTCTCTTGATTATTATTTTGAGCATGAGTTTGAGAAATCCCTTAATTATTATCTTGAACATGAGTGTTTTTAAGTATAAACGAGTTGAGCATTATAACATTAAAACCTCTATCTTGAGATTGAGTTGACTTGTTTCATAAACCCTAATAGCATATTGATGGATATTGAATGTATATGCTTAAGGATCGAGTCTAGAGCCTTGAATTTGTGATTGCATGTTCGTGATTGGGATGTGAGCATGATGATAGTGTTGATGAACTTGATAGTCCTTTAATTTTCCTATTTAACCCAAGTGAATGATTTTCACCTGAATGTTGTCAGAAATGGTTGTTCAAACTTCTCTTAAATAAATTATTGAGAAATCGATTGGTTGAAAGAATTGATTTGATAGAATTGATGAACTGATAAGAGTCCATTTGAGACTTCTTGATTTGGATTAATTGTCTTATGAGCTTTGAGTATTGGGAGGGGTATCGAGAACCGAATTGGGTAAGAGTAAGTAATAACTCAAACCCAATAACTACATTGCCAAATATAGGAGAGGATTGAACCATTAAGTCGAATGTTTCCTAATTTTATTGTCCTGACATGATAGGACTTGATAGGTTTTGAATCCATGATTGGTTGATTTTTTCTTACCCTGGCAAGGTATTAAACGGACGTGGCAACAACGACGGCTGGTTGTACTATCACTGGCTCATAAGTTATGATTGTCGGATAAGAGAAACTCTCATATAGGTCTTGATAGTATACCCATATATGTATTGATAGTACTCTGATTGGATTGGATTGTATATGATTGGTCTCTATCTAAATCTTATTTTATTTAGACTTAGGACATCTTGATTGAGTTGTTCACCTTCTCGATTTGAGATCTTTGAACTGATTTGAGTCTACCTTGATGTATGTTTCATTTTACTTTATTACATACTCGTACATTATATGTACTGACATCCATTTGGGCCCGCATCATTTCATGATGTAGAGATAGGTTATAGAGATCATCAACAAGCGCACCGTTGAAGATTTACTTGCATTTCAGCTGATTGGTGCGTCCCCCTTGCATCCGGAGGCACTCTTGAGTTATTATCTTTTATTTTGAGTATTGTTTTTGGAGCAGCCATGAGCTTGTCATTGACACTTTTTTGATAGTGATAGAGGCTTTATAGACAGATAGATGATAGTATAAGTAGATGTTTTGGTTTCAAAACTATCCTTATGATATAGAGTTGATTTGAGATTTGTTTTAAATACATTATTCTTCTAGAAATGTTGATTTGGTTAGACCACTTGAATGTCTTATAAATTTATTTTGAGTCTTCCGCTAAGTGAATGAATGTGTGATCGCACCAAGTGGTTCTCTTGGGGACCAGCAATAGTCTTTGAGTGCCGGCTACGCTTAGGGTACCCTCTCAGGGCGTGATAGTTTGGTTGCCAACTTTCACCAAAATTTGACTAACAATTTCAATAAATGTTAAAGCCAATTTCTACAAAGTTTGGCTACCAACTTTCATCAAAATTTGACTACTAATTTCAACAAATGTGGCTACCATTGCTACCTACATTTGATTTCCATAAATCTCTCCTTTAATTTTGATTTTTCTTCTTTATTCAAAGGATTGATCTCAATCTCTGAAAATTATCAAATTTGAGAGGCTTTGTAAAGATATCCGCAACCTGATCATGAGATTTCACATACTTGAGTTCTACATCTTTATTATTAAGTCTCCACCTTTTATCTGTAACAACTTCATCAAAATTCATTGGTTCACTATCATCAAAACAACAACACAAAAAATCAAAATTAGGAACTTCTTCTATATTATCGTAGAGTTCTTGGATTCTCCTCATCCTATGCGGCCTTTTACTTGAAGTCTCTTGAGTAGATGAAATTTAATATTTGCTGGTGAAGAAGATGGGGTTGCATCATGTGCAGGTGTCATGGTCTTTGGTTCTTCTTCATCTCCAAAGTATAGAAGAAAATCATATGTTCTGTCTTCCTGAGTCTCCCAATTCCATGTTGCATCTTCATCAAATTCAACATCATGACTCACCACCACCTTATTATTATTTGGGTTGTATAACTTGTGGTCTTTTGAACTCGCGTCATATCCAATAAATACATACTTAATTGACACTTTGATTTTCAAGTTTTTCTCTCCTTTGATGTGGAACATGAGCATATGTTGCTTCCAAAGATTCTCAATTGCTTGACACTTGGCTTTCTTCCGCTCCATGCCTCTTGAGGCATTTGATCTTGCACATTTTGTGTTGGGGACATGTTTCTCAAATAAGCTACATAAGAAACAACCTTGGCCCAAAATTCTTTTGGCATACTTTTAGCTTTCAACATACATCTAGCCATATTAAGAATTCTTCTATTCTTTCTTTCTATAACTCCATTTTGCTGAGGCTAGTAAGGTACTGTTAGAGGGCGACGAATTCCATAAGATTGAAAAAAGTCATTATATTCTTTTGAGGTGAATTCGCCTCCTCTATCAGATCTTAATGCTTTTATTTTATAGCCACTTTCTTTTTCTACAAGTGCTTTGAAATTTTTGAAAGCAACAAAAAATTTCAATTTTTGCTTCAATACCCAAGTATTTCTACTAAAATCATTAATAAAGAGAAAGAAGTATTTACTATTACCAAAAGAAGGTGGATTGATTGGACCACATACATTGGTGTGTACAAGCTAGAGTGGCTTGGTTGCTCTTGACATGGCCTATTTAGGAAAATATCTCATTGCATGTTTTCCAAGAAGACAAGCTTCACACAATTGATTGGGATGGTTGCTTGACGAAGTCCTATAAACCACGTTCTTGTCTCCCATTAATTTGAGTGCTTCAAAATTCAAGTACCCAAATTGCATATGCCAACATCATGAATCATTTTGCACATTAGCCTTCAAACACTTTGCATCAATGGTCTTAAGATTCAAAGGAAATAACCTAATCTTTGCCATATTCACTTTAGCAATTAAGTGTCACAACCACGATCCACCGTGATTACTACCCACTCTAGCCCTCTAGTGGGATAACCACTACTACAACCCAACTATGTAGTAATAACAAGTGAAAGGCATTTTAAGATGTGGAAACATGTTAAATAAAGATAAAATGTTGAGTTCCCATAAACTAAAATAATGAAACTAAAACATGCAGAAAATACTCTTCGAACCTGAAAGTCATTGTATCAAAACTTCTAACTAACAAGTCTAAGATAAGGGGATGCAACCCCGAAACCATAAACATAAACAAGAGTCTAAAAGTCTGAGTCTAAAAGGGTGGACTAAGAGTAAGATGGATCCACAACAGCCTGAAAGAACTGACTAACCCTTGAATCCGATGATCAATGATCTCCTATTTGAGGTCTCTCAATAGCCACCTGAAGATGCCCTGTACTCAACAAAGAAAGAGCAAGTACAGTATCGGTACACAAAACAACAGCGTACTGGTAGGATCACACAGCTATTCCAGTAAGTGAAATATAAACAAGTAGCCACAACACAATATGCATACATATACAAAACACTTTACCGCTTATTATCTCATAAAAAGTACATATACATAGACACATGTTAACAGTCTCAATTACAATGCCACAGTCAAATAATGGTTCTCTCATGGAACCCACACTCAAACTGTTAGTGTGTTGGAATGTGACATTCTATCCAATAATAAATTGGAACGTGACACCCAGTCCAATATTATGTTAGAATGTGAAATCCAATTCAATTATGTATTGAAATGTGACACTCGATCCAATTATGTGTCGAAATGTGATACCTGATTCAATCAACAACAAACACAATCACAATTATAATAAATAGTCTCACACAGTTACAACCATCAAGTAATAGATTCATTGCATGCAATTGATCATAAATTTTCTTTTCATTTAGTTTATTTCATCTTTCCCTATTCACATACATACATGAATACAATGGAGTTATTAACAGGAATATATGGCACAGATGGGAAGACAAACCATCACCTATCTCGAAACCAAGCCTGAAAAACTCTAAACTGCTGGAACTTTCCCTTTTCGAAGTCTTTCGGCTTGTTCTTGGTATAAAAGCAATTACACATATGCAAAAGTTTAATAAAATGGCTTAATTTACCCAAATTATATCATAATACTAACCCTTGGCAAAGTTCATAATCCTAATACCCAACTAGGGTTTTTTCCATTATTAATTTCAAGCCCAAAACCCTCCCCCCAAGGATAATTAACCATGATTCTTCATTCTAGGAATTGAAATACGGATTAGGGAAGTAATTAAATTACCTTTGGTGCGAGAATTCATGAAAAAATGATAAGAAAATGCCCTAGGTCGCCCCTTAGCTCTCAAGAATGAAGTTTGCAGAAAAATAATATTTTTGGAACTTTTCCTATTTTTAATCGTGACTGGCCTGCTATAGCGGGCCCATCCTGCCATAACGACCCTGCCCTGGTGGGTTGCACGGAGATAAAAAGTTGGGATTTGAGTCTCAAACTCCCATTTTGCAACACACGCTCAATCCATGATGTTCTAAAATCAACGCTTCTTGCCAAGATCAATTACGGGAGTACTACTCACCCGAATTCAATTTCGTAAAGACATACAAGATCCTTATCCTATCAACTCCATGATCAAACACAAAATTAAATCCCCCATCCATTACCGAATCAGCCTTGACCTCACCTGGCTTAGATTCGTCAGAGTCTAGCCTAGGCTCAAAATTTTCAAGTCACTACTCAACAGTTTTTTGGCTCAAATTTCTTGGCCATTGGTTTATCCATAACGACGGAAATATGTCGTTACATTAAGTTGTTACTTGAATCTCTAAGACAAAAATGCATATTTTTCATAGGAATATCTACTTTTTCAATAAGTTAACCCATACTCAAATTACTTTTCAATTTTGGCACATAGTAAATCTTGTTAATCAATTTATGGCCACCATCTTTACAAGATATCAGAATCGAAGCTACTCCTTCAATTTGAATTTTTGAGGTATCTCCAAAAGACACATTACCTTTCGCCGTCTTCTTTATCTCCACAAACCTATCTTTGTGTCCACACATATAATTGCTTTCTCCATTGTCAAGATACCATGAATTGTAATCATTTGTATCTTCTTCTTTAAGTGTCATTAACATTGTTGACTCATCTTTATCTTTGTTGCGGTTAACAAGGTTAGCTTTCTCTTCAATATTACTACAACATTTCCAAGAGTAATTTCCAAATTTATGGAAGTTATAACACTCAATTTTAGATTTGTTATACCTCATTTTGTAGGTACGTTGCTAAGCTCCACATTCACTAACCCCTCGTTGTCCACGACCACGTCCTCTGAATGATTAGTGGCTTTTATCTTCATTGTTGAATTTGTTAATATAGCTTCTTCCTCTTCCACGGCCAATACGTCCGCTGTTATACCCCGCACTTTTGCACATTTGAAAAGAGAAAAAAATATTTTTGGCTTGTAAGGAATGAGGTTGTGAATTATTTTATTTATTTTAATTAGTACCGGTGTGATGTTCATGGAAAAAATTGATGTGGAAATACGGAGGAAAGCCGAGGGTGAAATTGGAAATTTTGGAAACTAGTTTTTGAACTACTAAATGGGGCTTATAGTTTTGGGCTCCAAATAATAATAATAATAATGATAATAAGAGAAAGTGAGGCCCAAATCAATGGATGGCTAGCCAAGCCCATGGAAATTAATTGCCCACCATCTATAATTTATATGTAATCTACTAGAAACTTCAAGACAAAAAAAAAGAGTTCATCAAAACTAAAGAGAGAGTGAGACTAGGGCCGAACTTGAGGGAAAAGGGGAAAAATTTCCAAGTTCTTCAATTTTGATCCAAAAATCTTGTCTTCTTGAATTCTTGTCAAGTTCGAGGCCCTCTTCAACATTGTACAATTAATTAAGCAATAAAACTATGTTTGTGGTAAGTCAAAATTTGAAGAATAAGGTAAGAATTCTATCTTCTCATGTTATGGAAGAAGTGGGTGTGTTGTAGCTAGTAGAATTAAGTAAAAATCATGTAATTATGATGTATGTGTATATGACCATGTGGGTGTGCAAGTGGGTGTGTGTGGCCATGTGGTGTGATGGTTGGGAGAAGAGGAATTGAACTTTATTTAGCTTGTTAGTGGTGTCGTTATGGCGGTTACGGTGTAATTAATAGTTTTACGATTCGAGACAACCTTAAAATTGGTTATAAGTTGTTATAGGGAATGATGTGAATTTAGTAAAGTTTTTGTGTAATTATTATGGAAGTAGAATTCTAGTATGTGAGTTATTGTTATTCTTAATGAAGTTGGAATAAGACAATGCGATTTGGTAGTTTCGTTGCGTTCGTAGAAGTTTTGGGTGGATTATGGTTTTGGTGGAATTTTTGTATATTGTATGGAATAATGTTAATTTCTTTCGAATTATGTTTAAGTGGTCTTGAGTTAGTGAATGAATATGAAATGTTGATATTAGTTTGAAGGTGTGAAGTTGGAGTAGGAATTGTTGCCTTATGTAACAAAAAGAAAGAAGAGAAAGAAGAATGCAGAAGAAGAAGAAAGACTATTAGTGTAAATTGTGTTTTGTAATAATTATTGATGTTGTTGGTATGCTTGGGGGTGTTGTTGTTGATATTTTGGCTGAGTTAAATTCTCGGGGATATTGAATTTATAAGGGAGGTGCTGCCCAAATTTCTGTAGACAAGTAAGGATTAAAAAAATTGAACTCTTAAAGGCTTATAATTTACATTTGGTAATTGTGACCATTTGTAGATTTTGGAGGAAATGGGATTTGAGTTTGGGTGAGCGTAAAAAGCGGATAAGGTATGTAAAGCTCTTTCTTTTCTTCTTTTGGCATATTCTAAGTGTAGTAGGTGGTAATTTGAGTCTCGGGAAAAATTCTGCTCGTAGGAATCCGAGCTTGAATTTCCTATAAAGCCATTCAGTGAAATTGAATTCAAAAACTCATATATGTGGGAAAAAAACATGCAAATATCCATAGCCTCTACTTATGAGACCGGATCATCCTACAACCTTGATAGATGACTCCGTAAAGTCAAATGTTTGAAATTTCTGTACGCCACCTCGGCCTGGCCGGAGGTGGGCCCACTACCTCTAAAACTCGTCTAGTTTGTCTTATTTAGTTTATTCTTGTATAACATAAAGAGATAACTTTTGCCTATGATTTTCTCTACTAAAGAATAATGTCCTAATCGTCCTCTTATGTTCTAATACCTATTTTGGTACTGTAAATATAATTTCAGAAATGCTTGATATATATATATATATATATATATATATATTGTATTAGTTTCTCACTTCTCCGCTCGTGCATACTACTATGACTTCATTCGCTGAAACCCAGGCCGGCTTTGCAATCATGCGCCCTATAATATATTCGGCAGTATGATATGTTGCAGGTCCCGAGACCTCGCCATAGGGCCGGATACCGTTTATGGTATTATGATGTGATATGACATATGATATGTTCTGATGATATGACATGTTGTGATGATATGATATGTTCAGAGTTTGTATGGAGATTTGAAACCTTCCAGAGTATGATGTGTTATGGTACCAGCGTCAGGGTGGTTACCACGTTCCCGAGCCTTATGTATGATTTTTATTTGCATTATGTACATATATTTTCAGTATAGATTTTGATGTCCTGGTTTGGTATGTGCTCCTTGTACCTTTCCTTTCAGTTACGATCTATACTCTTTATTTTTGTGCTTTATATACTCAGTACAAAGTTCGTACTGACCCCCTTTCTTTGGGGGGCTATGTTTATGCCCACAGGTACAAACGTTCAGGATCCATCAGCGTAGGCTACACACCTTCTGCTACCATAGAGTGCTCCTTTGACTCGGAGCTTGCATTTTGGTATATGGCTTTTCTGTGTACATGCTTCTGTATATTTGACCGTTTGGATACGGCGGGGTCCTGTCCCATCATATACTTCTGTTATGTTCTGTAGAGACCTATAGACATAGGTGTGGGTCATGGGTCATGTATGTTCGTTTGTTTATGACTTCTGTTTTAATACGGTCCCTTCAGTTGTAATGGCCAAAACAGCCCATATGTTTATATATATGCCCATATCTGGCGATGCGCGTTCTGTCGCCCCTTTTGGCTTGATATGTTATTTTTTGCACGTGTGACTTTGGTATGTAAGTTCGTTTGGGTGTCCAAATAGGGCACCAGTCGTGGCCCATGGAGCTAGGTCATGACATCCACAATGGCCTATCCATTGTCCATTCCTCTATAACATTTTACACTTTCTAAATGTCACAACCCAAGCTTAGGGCCTAGACGTAACACGGCGAATGAAGTACCCAGAGGTACCTCACCCAAACCTCTTAGAATTCATTGAGCATCTCATTGGTAATGACAAACAAATCAAGCAGAAGCATACAGGGATATAGGGATTAAATGATTTCACATTAAATAAGAGTCAAAGTCAACATAACATCATTCACTACGTCTACCAATACTTTCTACATTAAAGACTTGGCGGGGGCTAAGACATGTTTATAGCTCACCCTCAAGATATAAGTCAAAAGATACCAAAAGTAATTCAAGAGTCTAAACACAACATAAGCTAAAAAGGTAGGAATATCATTCCCGGATCATGAGAACTCACCACTAGTAGTAGCTTTCAACGATCAATCTAGCCATGGGTAGGAGAGTGTGGAGTGGCGTCGATTCCTACATGGTGATAGCATGTAGGCAAAAATATGCGTTAGTACTTTGAATGTACTAAGTATGTGAGCATGCTATAGAATGAAGAAAATTAAAACATTTAATAAGCAATATGCATAAGTGAATGAATTCATGAGAAATCATCAAATGAAAACTTAAAATATTCATTTTGTGGGAAAGTGACCTTCACTGACATTTAAGACCATACGGGCTATTACATGGAATCCAACATAACCCCCTACGTTGGCATGGGGAGACTTCTTGCCGGGTAAAACTCCGTCAACTTTAATCATTTCTTTAACTTTAACTTTAAGGGCTAATTGTGGATTCACTAGCCTAAAAAGCCTACAAGGCCTCCTATGTTGGTACATAATTAATGAGACAAGGGGTTGCTACTAGTATTCCCTTTCTAAATACCAACTCAATGCCCCATTTGATGCTAAGTCAATCCCACAGAATAGTTTAATATGTCAAAATAGTCATACCATATAGCTTGAGAATTCAAAACATCACATTCAGTAGAATAGCTCATTAAAACCTTTATCGATTCAAATATGTAAGAATTATCCTTATCACATAAATAACCCTTCATTCATATTATTTCATAAGCCTCCCTTTTTGATATAGACATTGCTTTCACTAACATTCATTTGGAGTAAAAAGCTTTCAAGTCAAACTTCATTAGAAACATAGAAAAACTAGATGGGTTCTATTCAATTCATCTTTCAAAACATGCTTTTCAAAAGGACCATGTAACATTCCTCAAAAGTCTCGTAAGTGCCTTAAGAATGCCTTGGGAATAGGCTGTTCATGTAATGTATTATCCTTATTCTTTTTGGCAAATACGAGTTCAGAATATCGATCAGGGGGTCAAAGCCTGTGGGAAAATGGTCTCGGTGGATTTAGGACGCGTGTATCGAAAGATGATTTTTGTCAAAAAATGAACAAAATAGTGAAGTGCACGAAAGCTCCGCGTTGGCCACTTGTTCCCATTTAGTGTAATTTTTACCGAGTCAAAATCTGGCCAAAATCTCATTCGCTAAAAATTGGCCTATCCGGGATTAGCTCCGTGTTGCGGACCTGGGATAAGTTTTTCGTCCGAATTCAATTTTAAATAAGGGCACTTTAAACTTTTTCCTAGTTGTTAGTAATGAACCTGGATGTTTTTAGGGATTAATTCTACTCTATAAACTACCCTAAACCCTTAATTCCATTCATTCTTCTACAATTCACCTACTCAAATATTTCTCTCTACAAGAGGCTCTCAAGGACTCCATTGAAGACTTCCCAGAAATTCACTCAAGTTCTCCATCAAAATTCTCAAATTCTTCCAATTTCTTTTGTCTTCTCACTTAAGGTATGTGGGGATTGATTCATGGACTCTTTTCACCCATGAAGTCCAAAATATTTCTCAAGTTTTCATTCAATTTACAATTGATTATGAACCCTAGTTTTGATGAATTGCATTGGGATGGTTTGATTTCATTTTTAAATGTTATCAATGATATTTATATGAATGTTCTCTTGTGAATTGCATAATTTCAAGTTGATTTATAGATGCCCATGCATAAAGCTATATTTTCAAGCTATGATTATGAATTTAAGATGAGTTTATGAGTTGATCATGAGTTAAATGATTTTCAATGAAAGTTTGATATGAGTTAAAGTTGAGATTTATGATTCTAAAGTTAAACTTATGATGATGATCAGAGTTAAGATCAAAAGATGTTTAAAGATAGTGATAAAGACAATTCTCACCGAAGTTATAAATTCTTATGAATCACTAAATAGATGAGCTATTCCTATTATGTTTTAAAGATGGATTGATAGGCAGTTACTATCTCTCCCTACAATATTATGATCATGTTTATGAGTTTCCATTGGGATATTGACTAAGTGCTGAGAGGACTTCTAGGTGGGGTTCGGTCCGGTAATGTAGTTAGTTACCCAAGGTAATCCTAGTAGCAACCTAAAGTCCCAAACTACGTTGCCTACGTAGGTTGCCTTCATGGCCTAGCTAGTGGATCCACATATAGTACAATTGAGTTGAGTTGAGTTAGTTTTGGAGTATTTCTTGTCAAGGTAGCCTCTCCTGTTTCGATGCAGGAGTCATTGCCTGTCTCGATGTAGGAGTCATCGGATTCTATATAATAGCTCGCACGGTCTTAGTTATCAGTTAAAGGTCCTATCCTATACAAGTTAAAGTTGAAGTTATGAGATGTAAAGTTATGAGTTTATGATAAAGTTTTATGATATGCATTGACCAGGAGTTTATTATGATTTAAATTACTTTTAAACTATACTTATGTTCATTATGATTGGTCATGCATCCTATGGAATATTGATTATGTTCTTTACTTGTTCATACATAACTCACATACTTAGTACATTCAACCATACTAATACATATTTTGCCTGCATTGTCTCATAATGTAGGGACGAATGACACATACGATCACCCTACTCGTGGCTAGAATTTTCTTTAGATTTCAAAGAAGTTGGTGAGTCCTCATTCTACCGAGGACAAGACTTTTATTAATGTTACTACTATTTACACTTCCTTCTATAGTAAGGGTGAGCTAGGAGCTGTCCTAAGCCCCCGTCAAAGACTAGACTAGAGGCATGTTTAAACAATATTATGGTGTAGTCCAATTGGACGTTTATAGAGTTGATATCCCTTAGTCCCATTCCCCACTTAATGATTAATTCTGCTCATATTTATGTTGTTATTTACCTTATGTATGCGATGTATGCTAAGATGGATTATGGTTGGGGTCCCTTGCATCCCGATTGCCGTGTTACGACTAGATCCTAGGTTGGGTCGTAACACATAAATATTATCAATTGAGTCAATTCAAACATACTTCAATTAACCTACCATTCATTTCAAAGATCCATAATAGCTTGATATAGAAAATTACTTGAAATTCAACAATTTATGCAATTTAGTAGTAATATAAGCTTACTTGAAGATAATATCAATAATTTGAACCATAATCTAGCAATTTAAGAACAATTGAATAATACCCATTTGAAAGTTCATAAACCCAAGATAAGAAATTAGGGAATTCATAGGTAGTAAACAATTTCATGCAATTTGAGTCAATAACCACAATTTTAATCATGCTTTATGCTAGTAAGAAGAAATTAGAAGTAGCCATAAAGAATCAATACTTGAATCCAAAGGAATTATTTGGAAAGGGTTTTGGTCTCCATGGGTGGATGAACCCATGGATGAAGAAACCCACATACCTTAGAGAAGAACTTGAAGAAGAATTGGAGAGGTCTTGATGAACTTGAAGAAATCCTTATAATACGTCGTCAATGGGGAGCTTGAATCCTTAGCTTGAGAGGTAATCTCGTAGGAGGTGATTTGGGAATGAGGAGGAATGCATTCTAGGGTTCTAGGTATTGAGAAGGGTGGAAAATAACCCCATAAATCATCAAAACCTACCTACACTTGTTCAGCAAAATGTCCAAGTTGCCCTCTCTTAAATCTAGAAATTTTTGCACAAATTTGAACTATTTGGGAACAAGTCTGCAACATGGAGATGTCCCATTTCATTTCGTTTCTTCCAAAATAGGTAAATCGAGCTTGGGGCACACAATAACACAGTTTACATATAAAATGCATACATCAAATGCGTTTTATGTATAATTTCCTGTGCTAGGTCAAATTTGACCAAATTTGAGTTCAACTTGAGCTCGGACAAATTTGCTCTATCAGGGAATAACTCTGCAACGCGCCTTGGTCGCGGAGTCTTCTGTTTTGGCCAATTCTTGAAAAATTTCATCTCGCAAAATACAAGTTCAAAAAATCCTCCAAAGCCATTTTCCCTTTATTTTACCTTATTATGACACACTCCAACCCTCAAAACCCATGGGACCTTACAATATCTCCCCCTTGGGAATATTCATCCTCGAATGAGACAAGAATTAACTTGAGTAGAGTAGAGTGTAAACTAACAACACATCATGAAAGCAATAGTGCAATTTAAAACATCATTCAAAACACATTTCATAAGTATGCATGCATATGACAATAAAAGTTGAAATGCAAGGATTTCAAGTAATTTAGCAAGGATGACTTAATACCTTAGGCTTGAGTAGAGTGAAAAAGATGAGGTTAACGTTTCATCATATCTGCCTCTGCTTCCCATGTAGCTCTTTCAACTTGTTGTTTCCTCTAAAGGACTTTAGCGTATGCAACTTCTTTTTTCCTCAATCTCTTGACTTGCCGATCTAAAATTTCAACCGAAACCTCTTCATAGGTCAAATTGTCTTCGACATTCACTACTTTCAAAGGCACAATGGAACTAGGATCTCCCACACATTTCCTCAACATAGACACATGGAACACCGAATGAACCATGACCATTTCTAAAGGTAAATCCAACTCATAAGCAACTTTGCCAACCCGCTTTAAGATTCTATAAGGCCCTACATACCTAGGGCTCAATTTCCCTTTCTTACCAAACTGAACCACACCCTTTATGGGTGAAACCTTCAAATACACCCAATCATCCATATTAAACTCAAGATCCCTTCTTCTAGTGTCGGAGTAGGACTTTTGATGACTTTGAGTCATTTTCAACCTTTCTCTAATGATCTTCACCTTCTCTAAAGCATCAAGTACCAAATCGAGGCCCAACAAGGTCATCTCACCTACTTTGAAACAATCAACTGGTGATCTACATCGTCTCCCATACAAGGCCTCAAACGGCGCTATCTCAATACTTGAGTGGTAACTATAATTATAGTCAAACTCGATGAGCGATAGATGATCATCCCAATTTTCTTTAAACTCTAACACACAAGCCCTTAACATAACCTCTAGTATTTGAATTGTCCTTTCGGCTTGCCCAGCATTTTGAGGATGGAATGCGTTGCTCAACTTCACCTTAGTACCAAGGCCCTTTTGAAATGATCTCCAAAAGTTAGAAGTGAATTGGGTACCATGATATGAAATAATGGACAATGACATACCATGCAACCTTACCAACTCCTGATTATACAACTTGGAATAGTCTTTAGTACTATAGGAAGTCTTAACCTGTAGAAAGTGAGCCGACTTAGTCATTCTATCAACAATTACCCAAATTGAATCGTGACTCTTCCGGGTATGATGCAAACCCACCACAAAATCCATAGTCACATCTTCCCACTTCCAAGTAGGGATTTCAGTGTCTTGGGCTAGGCCACCTGGACTTTGATGTTCGACCTTCACTTGTTGGCAATTCGAACATTAAGACATAAACCTTGCTATGTTCTTCTTCATACCACCCCACCAATAGAACTTTTTTAAGTCTTGGTACATTTTCACTGAAGCGGGATGAATGGAGTATGTAGAGTTATAAGCCTCCATCAAGATCAAACTCCTTAGGCCATCCACATTCGGAACACATAACCAACCTAGGTAATATAGCACCCCATCTCCACCTTCTGAAAAGACCTCTACCTTCTTTTCCTTTATCAATTTCTTTAACTCAAAAAGTGTCGGGTCAAGGCCTTGTTTTGACTTAACATCCACCACCAAGGAGGATTTGGACCCATTTTGAACAACCATACCACCATCATCAGTACAACACAATTTTAATAGTTTGTAAATTATGCAGCTCTGAAATGTAGAAATTGGTCTAGGAGAATTTACGAAATTAGTTTTGGAGTCGTAACAAATATTTAAAGTCTTGAGTTGGGAATTTGAGGAATTTTAGGCCAAGATTTGACTTTGGTCAACTTTTGGAGTTCCAATACTCAGAAGGGATATACGATGACTCCGTTGGATTCATGGCATGGTTTTTGGTCTAGAAGAAGTGTTGGCTGAATTTTTATAGGTCCTGAACCCATTTTGATATTTTAAAGGCCTAGTTGGTTTAGTTGTGACTTTTAGAGTTTTGAGTCAAGGACACCTCAAATTTAAATTTTGATGGTTCCATCAGCTTTGGAATGACCAAATTAGGCTAGTAGAATTATCGGCATGCCTATCGAGGCAATCGATACGAGTTTGGGGCCATTTGGCGCTATTGACTTTGAAAGTTAGCCTATTATTGATTTTAGTCAACATTCTTGGAAAACATACTCGGATGAAAATTATGACAACGCGGTTAGTTTCAAAATGTTGAGTTTGTTCTAGAATGACCCTTCGTTTGCTTCCTGAAGTTTTTGGTCTAATACCGAGGCCTATTGTAGAATTTGGCTTAAAATGATACTTGGGTGTGAGACCCACTTTTCATAAAAATGACCTCGTATGGTAATTTTGAATGAGTCATTGAGTCAGAAACGTTGAATTTCATGGGGTAGCATATCTTGTTTATTTTTATCGGATTCCGAATGAATCTCGAGCACCCCCTGGAAGATTTTGGATTTTTCCAAAACCAAAGTTGCAGCAAAAATTTGGTGCAAAGGCAAGCCCATTTTTGGGTTTTTCTCTCAATTTTAAAATCCCATAACTTGAGTTCTAGAGCTCCATTTAGGGTAATTCGAAGCCCATCGTGTTTAAAAAGTTTGTGGCTACACATTGGAGTGCTTGGGCATTGCTGGGTGATCTTTGTTTGGGGTAAGTTTCACATTATATCTGCTGCCCTTTCCATTTTCAGATTAGATTTTTGATGAATTTTGAGATTTGATAGCTTGAGCATTTTGGGTTCATTTTCAGAAATTCTTGAGGCTAAATTGCTTAGTTTTTGATATGGATCATTTCGGTGTGATTTATTTTAGCTGTAGAGGCTTTATTTCTGGTAAATCGTTGTTCAAAGTTGCTGTATCTTGACCATTTTTGGATTCAGATTTTTGTAAACTTTGGAAGATGATTTTTCTACCATCTTAGATCCAAATTGAGTGATTCAAAGCTCTAAATTGTGTAGTTTTCCATAGAAATCCAATGGTGAGGTCAGAAACTTTATCAAGAGCTTTTGTTTGAGGTAAATTAGTGAATCTAGCTGCTGCCTTTATCATTTATGAGTTGAAATTTTAATGGATTTTGGAAGATTGTTTCTTAGTAATCTTAGCTCTGTTTTAATGATTCTTGGGTCTAAATTGTGAGTTTTTCTGCAAAGAACATCGTGGTGAGATTATTCTTTATCAATTTCTGCAATTATTATCTTCCAAAACATCTTTAAATCAAGATTACAAAGGTGGGTTATGGTTTTTTTTTCCAAGTTAGAAAATTGTATTTTCATTATTTTGAAGTCGATTCTTGCTCAATTTTAATAGAATTTTCATCCATGAACACTACTCGATGTGTAAAATATAATTTTTAAATAAAATTCTAGATTTGACCATTTTCAAAAATAATTAATTCTTAGACCATTTTACCCCTGGTTCCGAAACCTATCAGTATGGGTGTCATTAGACTTTTTGTGATGTGTATGTTTTATTGTTTATAGTGGGTTGTCATTCCGAGCATCGAATTCGAGAGTTGCTTGTCCAGTGGAGATGTTCGAGTGTTGTTTAAGCAGTTGAGGTAGGTTTAGCTATCTTTCTTTGATACTGAGAGGGGTAATTAGTCATTCATATGTTATAGACTTTGAAATGGGGTTGTAGTATGAGTTGAGAATGTTGTATATATTGTGATGCCTGTGTGGAGGCTTATTTATTAATGCGTTGCCATGTGGGGGCTTATCTGTATTAAATAGTCCGTGTTGGGGCCTTATTTTTTATCTTATTTGATTTGAGAGCATGTGAATCATGATTTTCCTGTAAGAGAGGCTTGATGATATTATTTGACTTGTGATGCCCACCTGAGGGGTTTAGTTTGGGGTTTTGAGAATGCCTGAGTATTGAAATATTGTTGAGAAAAGGATGAACACTTATATTGAAATATTTACTTCCCATTGCTAGTTATTGAGGGTGAGTATCATGTGTAGGTTAAGTTTTGAGAACTTTGAACCTTGTACTACATCTTGAGTTGAATATTGCTTCTATGACACATGTTTTTTGATGCATTCTTCCTCATTTATCACATCATGAAACATGGGAAGTTGAGAAATATGGAAATTCTTTTTGAGAAAGAAAATAAAACACCTTTAAACCTTTGTTTTTTGAGTCCCTCATCAAGGCAGTTTTATGGTAGGATAGTGGATACATTGTGATCCCTTGGCCATGAGGGTGGAAAATATGATGAGATATTGTAATTGAGGTATATGGTCTGTGAGACCTCCATGGGTCCTGCTTGCTAGCACAACTCAGCAGGTGTATGCGACAGGCTGTGCGACGGTCTTGATTCCACTGTACCACTATATCATTGTATCATCATATTGCATTGCATTGCATCTATATCTGTACTATTTGACTTATCTGGTTATTTGTGATAATGAGTTGATATTATGGGTTTACTTTACTCACGCCATTATTTATAAACTGACGACATTGATATCGAAGTGAGACTTTTCTGTATGCAGGTGGAAGCATTCCTTAGTTTATTTCATAGATTTAATTAATTCCTTATACTCAGTTAGCTAAAACCTACAGAGTACATTTGAATTGTACTCACCCCTACTTATGTGTTCTTTTTTTATGCAGATACTAGTCAGGGTACCTCACGTGACAGTTGATATTTTAGCGGATTATGTATTCTCAGATTAGTGGTGAGGTCCCGAAATTCAGATCGTCACTAGTCTATATTTATTTCTCAATCTTTTGTAACATTCAGAGACATGTTGATATTTAAATTCGAACCTTATATTAGATGCTCTTTATATTCATGACACCAGGTTTTGGGATAATTTCTTCATTGTCTTTTTTTTCATTTAAATTGTGTCATGACTTTCCCTTTAGGAGTCTCGTATGAATTTTACTTTTAGGCTTACACATCAGGTTGGATTTTGGAATGTATGTCATTATGACCTCAATTTTTGGTTCATGAAAAATTGGTATTAGAGCAGCTAGGTTATCGGTCTTATAATTTAAAGAGGTAGATGTCTAGTAGAGTCTTTCAGATCGGTATGTAGACATCCGTACTTATCTTTGAGGGGCTACAAGATACTTAATAGGGGAAACTCCTTCATTTGATTTCTTTCATGCGATTTATTCATATCAAGTGTTGTATACCTCTCATCTATTCCTTCTGCGTTAAAAGTAACTATCGGGTTTGAAATCATAGCTCTTGCTTGAGGATGATCTAGTGATGCCCCATTCGATCCTGATTATGAGTATGAAGATATGGAATAAAATAATAAAAAAAGTGGGGAAAATGGTGAGTTAGACTTCGAGTGTTGGATTTTAAATTTTGGATGTCTAATTATCCCCACTTTGCATTCCTTCGAGATTTATGGCTCCAGCCATGTCTTCTAGTATTGCTATGTTTACTTAGGAGCAAAAAATTTTGGGGAGATTCGTCAAGGTATTATCTTCCAAGTTTGATGTTATCACTATTTAGAAGGCTTATATCATTTTGACCAAGTGTCAGGACAGGTTGTTCAAAACTAGGTATCTTGAAGGCATATGGAATGTCTTATTTCTCTTTATAGTTGTGGGAATGGCTAAGGAGTGATAGAGGTCGGTTTTTGCTCATAAACCTATCGGTCCTCCTATAATGAGTTGGGAGTAGTTTACTGAGGTTTTTTTGTTATGCTGAGTTTGAACAAAGGGAAAATGTGTGATTCTTCTTCTATTCAGCCAGGGTCATAAGTTGTCCGTAATACACCAGTTTTAGTTGTTTGAGGTGCTTCATAGAGTACTCGAGTGGTGGTTGTGGTAGTTCATAGGCTAGGGGTTGGCCGTCAGTTATGCTATGCTATACCGGGTAGATTTGAGGCAGAGGCCTCTGATGTGGTTATTACATATATTGTTTTGGTTTGCCATCATTTTATGTTAGTATTATTTGACCCAGGGTTTACTTAGTATTATATGTCGATTTATTTCGATGTGGGTATTGATTATATGAGTGACTCCCTTGCTGCGCCTATCACTATTTCTACCCTGGTAGGTGAACCATTAGTGGTGGATAAGGTATACAGGGAGTGTCCAGTGATATTTTTGGGTAGAGAGACCCAAACTGACTTGATCTTATTAGACATGCTTGACTTTGATATGATATTGGGTATGGACCAGTGATCTTCCTATCATGCTATATTAGATTGCTATGCTAAGACTGTGACCTTAGTCTACCTCGATTTGCCTTGCTTGGTGTGGAAAAGTAACTCGAGTTCATAGCCTAAAGGGGTGATATCATATATTTATGCCTGTCATATGTTGGACAAATGTTGCTTGTCTTATTTATCTCATGTATGTGTTCTTAATAATGAGTCATCTCCTTTAGAGACCACGAGGGTGGTGGGAAAGTTTATGGATATATTTCCTACAGACTTGCCGGGTATTCCTCCTGATCGTGATATTGATTTTGTGATTGATTTAGAGCCAGGAATTAAGCGCATATCTATTTCTCCTTATCGAATAGCTCCAGCAGTATTGAAGAAGATGAAAGAACAATTGGAAGATTTATTGAAAAGGGGATTTATTAGACCTAGTGTATCATCGTGGAGTACACCAATTTTATTTGTGAAGAAGAGAGATGGTACTATGAGGATGTATATTGACATCTTGGTTTATTCCAAGAATGAGGTGGATCATGTTAGGCACCTGAGGATAGTCCTTCAAAGATTGAGAGAGAAAAAGTTGTATGCAAAATTCTCTAAATGTGAGTTTTAGCTTGAGTCCATGACATTCTTGGGTCATATAGTGACAGAGGATGGTACTATGGTTGATCTGACCAAAGTGGCAGCGGTTCGTTATTGGTTTAGGCCTACTTCGATTATCGAGATTTGGAGTTTTATTGGATTGGCAGGCTATTATCATCGGTTTGTTCAGGGATTCTCTTCTATTGCAGCCTCATTGACTAGGCTAACTCAAAAGACCATGGCATTTCAGTGGACTGATAAGTGTGAGGCGAGCTTTCAAAAGCTCAAGGAATTATTGACTTCAGCACCTATTCTAGCCTTACCCGAGGAAGGCATGGCCTTTATTGTATTTTGGGATGCTTCGGGAGTCGGTTTGAGTGGTATATTAGTGCAAAAAGGTAGAGTTATAGCTTATGCTTCTCGACAGTTGAAGGTACATGAGAAGAACTACCCTACTCATGACTTAGAGTTGGCGGCGGTGGTGTTTATTCTGAAGTTGTGGAGGCACTATCTCTATGGCATGAAATGTGAGGTCTTTACTGACCACCATAGCATTATGTATATTTTTTCTCAGCCGAATCTGAATAGGAGGTAGCGTAGGTGGTTAGAATTATTAAAAGACTATGACATCACCATTATCTATCATCCGGGCAAAGCTAATATGGTAGTAGATGCCTTGAGTTGGAAAGCACCTAGCATGGGTAGTATGGCCTTTCTTAAGGATGAATAGAGGCCTTTAGATTTTGAGGTTTAACCATTGGCTATACAGTTGGTCCGACTTGATATTTCTATATATCATGACATTTTGGCTTTTGTGGAGGCTAGGTCTACTTTGATGGACTAGATTCATACACACACCAGTTTGAAGATGACAAGTTGAGGGTCATTCGAGACAAAGTGTTAAGTGGTGAAGTAAAATCAGTCTATCTTGATTCGGGAGGAGTTTTGAGGATTAATGGTTGCATTTGTGTGCCCAAGGTTGGTGAATGAGTACGTATTATATTGGATGAGGCTCATTGTTCCAAGTATTCAATTCACCCAGGAGTGTCAAAAATGTTTCATGACTTGAAACAACACTATTAGTGGTGTTGCATGAAAAATGATATTGTTGATTTTGTGGCTAAGTGTCTAAATTGTCAATAAGTGAAGTATGAGCATCAGAAACCGGGTGGTCCTAGGAAAAGGATGCCCATTCCCGAGTGGAAATGGGAGCATATCACTATGGACTTTATGTATGGATTACCCATGGCATTGGGTAACTATGACTCCATTTGGGTGATTGTGGATCGAATGACCAAATCAGCAAATTTTCTTCCAGTGAAGACAAGCTATAATGCGGAGCAGTTAACTAGGAATCTTAGTGAGATTGTTAGGTTGCATGGGGTACTTATCTCTATTATGTCAGATCGGGGTTCAATGTTCACCTCTCACTTTTAGGAGGCATTGCAGCGTGGTTTAGGTATGCAGTTAGAGATTAGTTCAATATTTCATCCCCAAACCAATAGTCAGTCCGAATGGACTATTCAGGTGTTGGAGGATATGCTTAGGGCCTGTATAATTGATTTTGGTGCCCGATAGGACCAACACTTGTCCTTAGCGGAGTGTGCCTATAATAACAATTCTCATTCTAATATTCAGATGGTACCATTTGAGGCAATATATGGTCGTAGGTGCCGATTAGACATTAGGTGGTTTGATTCTGTTGCGATTAATGCACTGGATACTGAATTACTCATAGATGCTATGGAGCAGGTGCGCTTGATTCAAGGTCGATTATTGGCAGCATAGAGTCGTCAGAAGAGTTATACTGGCAGGAGGGTTCATCCCTTAGAGTTCATGGTAGGTGATTGTGTGTGGTTTAAAATATCACCCATGAAGGGTGTGATGAGATATGGTAAGAAGGGAAAGCTTAGCTCGAGGTTTGTTGTCCCGTTTGAGATTCTAAAAAAAGTAGGTGGGGTGGCGTATGTGTTGGCCTTACCCCTTAGATTGTCAGCTGTCCATCCGGTATTTCATGTTTCCATACTTTGCAAGTACATACCGAATGAGTCTTATGTGATTTCTTATGATTCGTATAGTTGGGTTCAGATTTGACTTATAAGGAGGAGCCAGCACCTATCCTAGATAGGCATCTTCATAGACTCAGGACCAAGGAGATCGCTTCGGTCAAGGTGCAGTGGCGACATCGTATTATTGAGTAGGCAACTTGGAAGTTAAACTCTAATATGTAAGCACGGTACCCTCAACTTTTTGAGACCCCATGTACTTTTTTTTTATCTTATGTTCGAGGACGAACATCCTTTTTAGGTATGGATGTTGTAATGACCTTGAGGGTCATTTTTAAATATTTTTATAAAATTACCATTTTACCCCTATCGTTAGTTCCCCCAAGTATTATTTGATCGGTTTGTATAGTTGAAAGTGTCAAAATCTTAATGGTTTGTAAATTATGCAAATTCTTGAGTTTTATAGAGTTAAGAGGTGAAAAAGTGAGTTTTGGTACCAACCGGAGCTACGGGTCTCGGAATGAAATTTTTTTGATTCCAGCAGCTCCGAAATATAGAAATTGGTCTAGGAGAGTTTACGGAATTAGTTTTGCAGTCATAACGAAGATTTGAGGTCTTGAATTGGGAATTTGAGGAATTTTAGGCCAAGGTTTGACTTTGGTCAACTTTGGGAGTTCAAATACTCGAAATGGAATTCCAACGACTCCGTTGGATTCGAGGGATAATTTTTGGTCTAGAAAAAGTGTTGGCTGAATTTTTATAGTTCCCGAGCCCATTTTGGTATTTTGAAGGCCTAAGTTGGTTTAGTTGCGACTTTTCAAGTTTCCAGTCAAGGAGACCTCAAATTCAAATTCTAATGGTTCCATCAGCTTTGGAATGACAAAATTAGTCTAGTAGCATTGTCTGCATGACTATTGAGGCAATCGATACGAGTTTGGGGCCATTTGGCACTTTTGACTTTGAAAGTTAGTCTATGGTTGACTTTGGTCAATATTCTTTGAAAACGCGCTCGGATAAAAATTCTAACAGCGTGGTTAGTTTCAAAATATCGAGTTTGGTCTAGAACGACCCTTTGTTTACTTCCCAAAGTTTTCGGTCTAATCCCGAGGCCTATTGTGGAATTTGGCTTAAAATGGCACTTGGTGTGGTAATATTTAATGTGCCATTGAGTTCGAAACGTTGAATTTAGTGGGGTAGCATATCTGGTTTATTTTTATCGGATTCCGAACGAATCTCGAGCACGCCGTGGGAGATTTTTGATTTTTCCAAAATCAAAAGTTGCAGCAAAAATCTAGTGCAAAGGCAAGCCTGTTTTTTTGTGTTTTTCTCTCAGCTTTAAAATCCAATAACTTGAGTTCTAGAGCTCCATTTTGGGTAATTCGAAGCCCAGTGTGTTCAGAAAGTTTTTGGCTATGCATTTTAGTGCTTGGAGATTTTTTGGTGCTCTCTGTTTGAGGTGAGATTAGCTGTATATCTGCTGCCCTTCCTATTTTCGGATTAGATTTTTGATGAATTTTGAGATTTGATATCTTGAGTATTTTGGGTCCGTTTTCAGCGATTCTTAAGGCTAAATTGTTGAGATTTTTGTAAGGAGCGTTGTGGTGTGATTGGTTTTAGCTGTAGAGGCTTCATTTCTGGTAAATCGCTATTCAAAGTTGTTATCTCTTGACCATTTTCGAATTTAGATTTTTGTAAACTTTGGAAGATGATTTCTTAGCCATCTTAGATCCGAATTTAGTGATTCAAATCTCTAAATTGTGTAGTTTTTCCGTAGGAATTCCAGTGGTGAGATCAGAAACATTATTAGGAGCTTTTGTTTGTGGTAAATTTACTAATCTAGTTACTGCCTTTATCATTTCCGAGTTGGAATTTTAATGGATTTTGGAGGATTGTATCTTGGTCAACTTAGCTCCGTTTTTAATGATTCTTGGGTCTAAATTGTGAGTTTTTTTTAAGGAACATTGTGGTGAGATTATCCTTTACCAATTTCTGCAGTTATTATCTTCTAAAATATCTTTAAATCAAGATTTCAAAGGTGGGTTATGGGGTTTTGTTTCTAGTTAGAAAATTATATTTTCATGATTTGGAACTCGATTCTTACTCAATTTTAATGGGGTTTTCAGCCACGAACTCTATTCGATGTGTAGAACATAATTTTCAAATAAAATTCCAAATTTGACCATTTTTAAAAATAATTAATTTTTGGACTATTTTACCCCCAGTTCCGAAACCTATCAATACGGGTGTCATTGGACTCCTTGTGATGTGTATGTTTTATTGTTGATAGTGGATTGTCATTCCGGGTATCAAATTCGAGAGATGTTTGTCTGATGGAGGTGTTCGAGTGCGGTTTTGGCAATTGAGGTAGGTTTAGCTATCCTTCTTTGAAGCTGAAAGGGGGTAATTAGTCATTCATATATTATAGACTTTGGAATAGGGTTGTAGTATGAGTATAGAATGTTATATATATATTATGATGCTCGTGTGGGGGCTTATTTATTAATGTGTTGTCGTGTGGAGGCTTATTTGTATTACATAGCCCGTGTGGGGGCCTTATTTGTTATCTTATTCGCTTTGAGAGCATGTTATTCATGATTTGCCTGTGAGAGAGGCTTGATGATATTATTTGACTTGTGATGCCCGCCTGAGGGGTTGAGTTGGGGGTTTTGAGCATGCATGAGTATTGAAATATTGTTGAGAAAGGAATGAACACTTATATTGAAATATTTACTTCCATTGCTATTTATTGAGGGTGAGTATCCTGTGTAGGATAAGTTTTGAGAACTTTGAACCTTATACTACATGTTGAGTTGAATATTTCTTCCATGCCATATGTGTTTTAATGCATTCATCCTCAATCATCATATCATGAAATATGGGAAGTTGAGAAATATGGAAATATTTTTTGAGAAAGAAAATGAAACACCTTTAAACCTTTGTATCTTGAATCCCTGATCGAGGCAGTTTTATGGCAGGGTAGTGGATACATTGTGATCCCTTGACCATGAGGAGGTGGTAAGGATGATAAGTTATTATGATTGAGGTATATGATCTGTGAGACCCCCATGGGTCCTGCTTAGTAGCACAGCTCAGCAGGTGTATACGAAAGGTTGTGCAACAATCTTGATTCCACTATACCACCACATCATTGCATTATCATATTACAGTGCATTGCATCGATATCTGTATTATCTAACTTATCTGGTTAATTGTGATAATGAGTTGATATTATGGTTACTTCACTCATGCCATTATATATAAACTGACGGTACCGATGCCGAAGTGGGACTTTTCCTTATGCAGGTGGAAGCATTTCTTAGTTTATTTCATAGGTTTAATTAATTCCTTATACTCAGTCGGCTAAAACCTACTAAGTACATATGAATTGTACTCACCCCTACTTCTATGTCCTTTTTTAATGCAGATACTAGTCAGGGTACCTCACGTGGCAGATGATATTCTAGCAGATTGTGTATTCTCAGATTAGTGGTGAGGTTCCGAAATTTGATTCGTCACTAGTCTATCTTTATTTCTCAGTCTTTTGTAATATTCAGAGACTTATGTTGTATTTTTAGAGCTGAACCTTGTATTAGATGCTCTTTATACTTATGACACCAGGTTTTGGGATAATTTCTTCATTGTCATTATTTTCATTTAAATCGTGGCATGACTTTCCCTTTGGGAGTCTTGTATGAGTTTTACTTTTGTGCTTACACATCAGATTGGGTTTTGGGATGTGTGCCATCATGACCTCAAATTTTGGATTGTGACACTCTTTCCTTCATCAACATGGGCCACGCTTCTTATTGACACTCGACTAAGTGCATCGGCAATCATATTGGCTTTATCCGGATGATAATCCACACTCATGTCATAGTCCTTAAGGAGTTCTAGCCACCTCCTTTGCTTTAGATTGAGGTCCTTTTTGGTGAACACCTATTAAAGACTTTTATGGTCGGTATACAAATCCACATGTACCCAACAAAGGTAGTGTCGCCAAATCTTTAAAGCAAAAACAATGGCCGCCAACTCGAGATCATGGGTAGGGTAGTTACGCTCATGTACCTTCAATTGCCTAGAAACATAGGCTATAACCTTACTATTTTGCATTACGACACAACCCAAACCAATCTATAAAGTATCACAATAAACCACAAACCCTTTTAATTCTTCTGATAGAGCCAAAATAGGAGAGGAGGTAAGTCGATCTTTCAAGGTTTGGAAACTCTTTTCACACTCATCCGTTCATATGAATTTCACTTTCTTTTGGGTCAATTTCTTCATAGGAGATAAGATGGCAGAAAAACCTTTGACAAACCTTCTATAGTACCCGGCTAGACCCAAGAAGCTCCTAATGTTTGAAAAAAACAATAGTCTAGGCCAATTTTTGACCGCCTCCATTTTCTTAGGATCAATTTTGATCCCATCACTAGACATTATGTGACCAAGAAAGGCCACCTCCTTTAACCAAAATACGCACTTACTAAATTTTGCAAACAATTGCCTATCCCTCAATGTTTGAAGCACAACCTTCAAGTGATTCTTATGTTCTTCCTCACTCCGAGAATAAATCAAAATATTGTCAATGAAGACTACAACAAAAGTATAAGGTAGGGTTTGAACACTCTATTCATTAGGTCAATAAACACCAGCGGTGCATTCGTCAACCTAAAACTCATCACCATAAACTCGAAGTGATCATACCTTCTCTAGAAGGACGTTTTGGGAATGTCACACTCCCTCACCCTTTGTTGATGATAGACGGACTGAAGGTCGATCTTGGAGAAGTGACTTTCCCCTTCCAATTGATCAAACAATTCATCTATTCTAGGGATTGGGTATTTTTTCTTAATAGTCACCTTATTCAATTGTCGGTAGGTTATGCACAATCGAAGCAACCCATCCTTCTTTCTTACAAATAGCATGGTTGCATGACATGATGAAATACTTGGTCTTATGAACCCCTTTTCTAACAAGTCCTTTAATTGTTCCTTCAACTCTTTCAATTTCGCTAGGGCTATCCGGTAAGGAGGAATAAAGATAGGCTAGTATTGGGAAGGAGATCGATACCAAAATCAATTTCCCTTTTGGGAGGGATACCGAGAAGCTCGCCGGAAAAGACATAGGGAAACGTATTGACTATGAGGACCAACTCAAGAGGAGGAATTTTAGAGTCGACATCCCTAACCCTCACAATGTGGTAAGTACAACCCTTAGCAATCATTTTTTAGGCCTTATGACAAGAAATAAGCTTACACTTCAATACCAAATCGCGACCCTTCTATTCAAGAATGGACTCATTTAGAAATTGGAACTTGACTCGATGAGTCTTACAATTTATAGAAGCATAAGACGCATGTAACCAATCCATCCCAAGTATAAAATAAAAAACTACCATGTCAAGCTCTATGAGATCACAAGGAACAACTTTATGGAAGATGGACATAGGACAACCCTTATAGACTTTTCTATCCACAATCGACTCACCAATGGGGGTAGACACCAAATAAGGCTCTATTAACATTTCGGGCAATAAATCAAAACTGTTTCCTAAGAATGGAGTAACAAATGACAAGTTTGCACTCGGATCCAACAATGCATATACATCAAAAGTAAAGATGTTTAACATACCGCCAACCACATTTGGTGCTTCCTCAACCTCTTGCCTCCCATGCAAGGTATAGAAGCAGTTGGTGTGTTGACCACCTCCGGGAGCTTATTGGCCATTAGAAACTTGGCTTTGAGGCTTACCACCACTACCACCTCTACAATCTTGAGCATGATGACTTAGTTTGCCACATTTGAAACACATTTGAGCCCACCAAGCACTCTCCTTTATGCGTCCTCCCACACTTCTTACATGGGGAAAACTTGGGTATCAATATTTTCTCTTTGGACTATTGGGTTGGAACCCTTGTCCTTGTCCCATAAACCGTTGCCCACCTTAGCCTTTTCCATTGTTACCATAACTGGACCTTTAAGGGTTGAATGCTCCACCATCCACTCGAGCCTTTTTGAACCCCCTTTATCTCTCCCTCAACTTCTTTTCTTCAATTTGTTTCGTGTAAGTCATTAACCAGGAGATGTCCATCTCCTTAACCAATATGGTCATTTTTCACTCCTTGGACACTAAGCTTGAGACACCAAAAATAATATTGCTCATCCTAGCCCTTGGGTCGGAGACCATGAAGGGAGTATACTTTGACAACATAGTGAATTTGAGGGCATACTCCCTAATCTCATACTCCCTTGATAGAGGTTGATGAACTCTTGGATTTTATCCTCTCTTAGATCTAATGGGAAGAAGTGGTATAAGAAGGCACCTTTGAACTCTTCCTATCCTATCGGCCCCATTTCTTCATCCCTCTCAACAACCCATTGTTCATACCACACTGGATCCATACCATTGCGTTGATAGGCTACTAGCTCGGCCTTATCATTTGGTGGCACACCCATGATAGAAATAATCCGGTATACCTCATAAATGTACTTCATATGGTCCTCATCTAGTTTGGAACCATCAAACTCGAGCGGATTCATCCTTTGGAAATCCCTAATCCTAGAGGTTGAAATTTAAATTTGGGGAAGAGGAACAACTTGATTCCCTTGGTTTGCTATGGCTTGAGCAATAATGTAATGATATTGCAAAACTCAACATGGGTTACCCCTTCTTCATGATGTGGGGCATCGGGAATCAGAGAAGCTTGGTCCTCATCGTCAACCTTTGCTCTTGGAGGTGCTCTTCCACGAGGCATTATCTAGAGGATACAAAATGGGTCGTTAGTTAGAGAAAGGCTTAGGACACTCTAAAGAACGATATTAATTTAAAAGAAGTAAAAACTTTCCTAAATGTCCCATAGTTTCCTATTCATAGTTGTGGCACTTCACAACTATGAACAAGACCCTATTTGACCCAGTATGTTGGACTCCGAGGACCATTTCAAAACCTCATGCTCTGATACAAAGTTTATCATGACCCAAGCCTAAGGCTAGACGTAACACGTCAAATGAAGCACCCAAAGGTACCTCACCCAAACCTCTTAGCATTCATTGAGCATCTCATCGGTAATGATAAACAAATCAAGCAGAAACATAAAGGGATATAGGGACTAAGGGATTTCACATTCAATTAGAGTCAAAGTCAACATAACATCATTCACTACATCCAACAATACCTTCAATATTAAAGACTTGGTGGAGACTAAGACATGTTCCTAGCTTACCCTCAAGATATAAGTCAAAAGATACCAAAAGTAATTCAAGAGTCTAAACATAACATAAGCTAGAAAGGTAGGAGTATCATTCTCGAATCATGGGAACTCACTACTAGTAGTAGCCTTCAATGATCAATCCAGCCACGGGTAGGAGAGTGTGGAGCGACACCAATTCCTACATGGTGATATCATGTAGGCAAAATATGCGTTAGTACTTTAAATGTACTATGTATGTGAGCATGCTATAGAATGAAGAACATTAAGACATTTAATAAGCAATATGCATAGGTGAATGCATACATGAGAAATCATTATATGAAAACTTAAAACATTCATTTTGTGGAAAAGTGACCTTAACTGACATTTAAGACCACGCGAGCTATTATATGGAATCCAACATAACCCCCTACATTGGCACGGGAAGACTATTTGCCGGGTAGAACTCTGTCAACTTTAATCATTTTTTTAATTTTAACTTTAAGGGCTAATTGTGGATCCACTAGCCTAGAAAGCCTACAAGGGCTCCTATGTTGGCACATAGTTAATGAGACAAGGGGTTGCTAATATGATTCCCTTACCGAATTTCAACTCAATGCCCCATTCGGTGCTAAGTCAATCCCACACAATAGTTTAATACGTCAAAATAGTCATACCATATAGCTTGAGAATTCAAAATATCACATTCGGTAGAATAGCTCATTAAAACCTTTATCGATGTGAGAATTGTCCTTATCACATAAAGATTCATTAGTTCATATCATTTCATCATTCTTTCATTTCATAAGGATCCCTTTTTGATAATAGATATTGCGTGCACAAACATTCATTTGGAGTAAAAAACTTTCAAGTCAAACTTTATTGGAAACATAGAAAAACTAGGTGGGTTCTATTCAATTCATCTTTCAAACATGCTTTTCAAAAGGACCATGCATAAACATTATCAATTGAGTCAATTCAAAATATACTTCAAATAACCCACCATTCATTTCAAAGATCCATAATAGCTTGAGATATGAAATTACTTGAAATTCAATAATTTATGCAATTGAGTAGTAATATAAGCTTACTTGAACATAATATCAATAATTTGAACCATAATCTAGAAATTTAAGAAGGATTGAATAATACCCATTTGAAAATTTATAAACCCAAGATAGGAAATTAGGGCATTCATAGGTAGTAATCAATTTCATGCAATTTGAGTCAATAACTACAATTTCCATTACTTTCTATACTTTGACTTGTTCTATTTTATCTGGGTTGCTTTTGCTTTCGTTACTTGCTATTTTCCATCAATCTTTGAAATTCTTATTCTTATCTGACTTCTTCTTTTTGATTTTATTTTGATTTTTCTGAGCTGAGGGTCTTTCGGAAACAGTCGTCCTACCTTGGTAGGAGTCAGGTCTGCGTACATTTTACCCTCCCAGACCCCACGTTGTGGGATTTCACTAGGTCGTTGTTGTTGTTGTTGTAACCACAATTTCAATCATGCTTCATACTAGTAAGAAGAAATTAGAAGTACCCATAAAGAATCAATACTTGAATCCAAAGGAATTATTTGGAAAGGGTTTTGGGCTCCATGGGTAGATGAACCCATGGATGAAGAAACCCACATACCTTAGAGAAGAACTTGAAGAAAAAATGGAGAGGTCTTGATGTACATGACGAAATATTGATAATAGGTCTTCAATGGGGAGCTTGAATACTAAGCTTGGGAGGTAATCTTGTAAGAGGTGATTTGGAAATGAGGAGGAATGAATTCTATGGTTTTAGGTAGTGAGAAAGTTGGAAAATAACCACATAAATCGTCAAAACCCGCCTATACATGTTCAGGGAAATGTTCAAGGTTCCCTCTCTTAAATCTGGAAATTTTTGCACAAATTGAACTATCCGAGAACAAGTCTGCGATGCGGAGATGTCCCATTTTAGTTCATTTTCTTTCGAAATAGGTAAATCGAGCTCGGGGCACACAATAACATAGTTTACACATAAAATGCCCACATCAAATGTGTTTTATGTACAATTTCCTGCGCTAGGTCAAATTTGACCAAATTTGAGTTCAACTTAAGCTCGGACAAATTTTCTCTATCAAGGAACAACTCTGCGACGCGCCTTTGTCGCGGAGTCTTCTGTTTTGGCCAATTCTTGAAAACTTTCATCTTGCGGAATATGAGTCTGAAAAATCCTCTGAAGTTATTTTCCCTCTATTTTACCTTATTATAACATACTCCAACCCTCAAAACCCACGGGACCTTAAAATAAATCTTTGAAGAATGTCTGAATTTTAAGAAGTTGCTCTACTAGGTCTTCTCTTTTTTCATCTTTTCTTCGTGGGCTTTTAAATATCCTTCCAATTACTCTACTATCATAGAGTCTAGATCTTTAGACTCCTCAATAGGACACAACACATAATCAAATTTAGGTGTTAAAGAGCGAAGGATCTTTTCTACCACACGCATATCATCTACTTTCTCTCCCTACCTTCTTAGTTGATTCACAACAGCCGTTAATCTTGAATAGAAATCCAAAATGGATTCGAATTCTTTCATTTTTAAAACTTCAAAATCAACCATTAGTGTTTGAAATTTTATCTTCTTTACTTCATCATCTCCTTGGAAAAATTTTTGTAAAATCTCTCAAGCTTCTTTTGAGGTGATTGCATCAGCCACCTTCTCAAACATGCCATCATGCAAACACTGGTGGATGATATTGAGGGCATATTGATCTTTCTTTCTTGTCCTTAACAAGATCTTCTTTTTATTTTGGGATAAAATTTCCTCATTAGCGGGTTTTGTATACCCTTTGTCAAAAATGACTTTCATTCATAGACATCATTTTTCAAAATTTTCTTTTGTAAGATGGGGGTAATGAAAGGATAGTGAACTATTATTTTTCATGGCTTTGATACCATGTTGTTGAGAAAATGATAATCCCACCCAGGATAATATCCAAGCTAAATAGCAATAGTAACAGAGTAACAACGACACCAAATATTTTAATGGAGTAAATATAATACAATAACACTGATTATAATTTGGCAGTGTCAAAAGACGACTACTCTTTTATAAGAACAACACTCTTTTATTTTTCACAACTCACAATAATATTACTCCCACACTATTTTCTCACAAACTAAAAAATAGTTTGTGGATTACTCCCAATGCTCTCTATTGCTCTTTCTATTTTTGGTGTGTTTTCGAATGTTCAATTGCTACTCTATTTATAGAGTTACTGAACCTTTTGATTACATAATTAGTGATATGTGACAACTAATTTCTAAAAAGTTTGGTTGCCAACTTTCACCAAAATTTGAGTAGCAATTTCAACAAATGTGAAAGACAATTTCAACAAAGTTTGACTACCAACTTTCACCAAAAATTGACTACTAATTGCAACAAATGTGGCTATCATTGCTACTTACATTTGATTTTTACAAGTTCTGGTTGAAGAAATGGCTGTTCTAGGCATACACATAAAAAAATTAAAGATAAGACAAAATAAAGAGTATGGGAAAACCAAGGGGTCAAAGGTAAGACTTTTTTCTTATGCAATTGTTAGTAGGGATGGAAAATGGGTGGGTTGGATTGAATATGAATTAAGTTAAAATAGATTGGATCACAATTCACCCATATAAAATATAAGTATATATGAACTTGGTGTATGAGGGGTGGGTTGGGGTGGACAAATTATTGTTGTCTTTTTGAAAAAAAATATTTTTATGTTGAATTTTTTTGACGGGGGAGGGGGTATGGGTGAGGGGTTGGGGTGGGGTGGAGTGGGAATTTTTTTAATTTTTTCAAAAAAAGAATATTTTTTAAGGGGGGGGAATGGGTGGGAGGTGGGGGTGGAGTGGAGTGGGGGTATAGAGTAGAAAAAATAATTTTTTCTTTTGTATTAAAAATTATTTAAATAATAATAATAATATAGATGGGGTGGGGTGGTAGGAGTCGAGGTATTAGCAATTTAGTTTTAATTTAATTATCTTTTTTGGTTTTAAAAAGTTTAATCAATTCATGAACCTAAGAATATGAATCACTTTTAATTTAAGATACCATTGAGACCATTGACTACAAAATCATCCAAGCAAACTGGTGAGATGAGAGAGGAATAGAGGGAGAGGTGATTCATATTTTATTTTAGATCTGATTTATTTGAATTTGGATATATTTTAATATTCAAGAAGAAAAGAGGGAGGGAGGGAGAAATAGAGCAGTGATAATATGGGTCCCCATTTTTTGGTGAATATGTGGCAGTGGTTGTCGAGGTAGTACTAAGAGCCTGTTTGGATTGGCTTTTGGCTTATGACTTATAAGCCAAAAGTCATAAAGTTAGGAGCCCATTTGGATGGGCTTAAAAAAGTAATTTTATGTATGAAGTGCTGAAAATTATTTTTATAAATAAGCAGTTGAGTGTTTGGATAAAAGTGCTTATGTTGAAAATAAGTGTTTGAATTTTAGGGTTAAAAGAATAAAAAGGGTAGTTTTGGAATTTAGTTAAAATATAAGGGATATAAAAGTAATTTCCATGGTCAAAGAAAATGACTTTAAGCAATTAGAAAAAAAAAGCTAGGAATCCTAACTTTTCATTTTTGACTGACTTTAACAACTTTATGGCTTGAAGTTAGCATTAGACAAACACGTCCAAAAGCTAAAAAGGGGCTTAAAGCTCATCCAAACGGGCTCTAGATTTCTAGCTTACGACATTTGGCTTATTTTTATTATTTTGGCTTTAAAATAAGTGCTTATAAGTAGGGGCAAATTTATGTCTTAATTTTGGGTCACAGGAACCCGTGGTCCTCCGACTAAATTTGATATATTACTTGTATAATTCTTAAAAAATATATTAAATATTAACGAAAGGAAGACATGCTCAAAGTGATTAGATGGTTCATTGGTCTGAGGGGTTGTTTCCAACCTCATGGTCTTTGGTTTGAACCTAGTCAACAAAATAGTTTGCTCGTTAATTTTTATTTTTTAAAAGAAAATTCATTGGGCTATAGTACAACATTAATTAGTAAACAATCAAACAAAAATCTATTTCAATTAAATGCCTTCTCTTTTGCTCGCCAAATTATTGTCACTATAAAATTTGGGAAAACGGATCAGATATACATACCCCTTAACTTTTCATTTAGTGTTGATATACCCTCGTCACAAAAGTGACTCACATATAACCCCTACTGTTAAAAAAGTGGTTCATATATAATATACCTCTCCCTTTACAAAAGTAGCTCATATATACTCCTACCATCACAAAAATAGCTCACATATACCTTTTCATCTAACAGAATTGAAAAAAATTAATTTTAAATTATTTTTTTATTTTTAATTATAAGAAATTATGTAGGAGTATATTTGATCTTTTTTCACACATAAATTATCATTTGACTTATTAATTATCATTCTTTGAGTTTTTTTATTCTTATTTCATTCTTTAGTGTAAAAATTGGAGAAATAAAAAGAAAGAAGTGTGAATCGAAAAAGTGAAAAAAGTAAGAAAAAATTATAAAACATTTTTTTGCGGCTATATGGTAATTTAAACAATTTTTCGGCTATATTGTAATTTAGTTGTTGTATCTATAAAAAAACATTGGAGCATTTATAATAAATTTTACAATAAAATTAGTGAGAAAAATAAATTTGAACATCAAAACAATACATCCAAATTACCCATTGAATAAAAAAATTCTAAGAAAAAACATGTGAGAAAGATCAAATATATTCCTATATGGATTTTTTTAATATTAATTTTTGCACTTTCATTAGAGGAAAAGGGTATATATGAGCCATTTGTATAACAATAGAGGTATATATGTGTCACTTTAATAATGAGGTGTATATTAGCTCAAAGTGACAAAAATTGAGGGGTATATCAAGCCCTTTTCCTTGAAATTTTAGATCTCATCTTTAAAGTAATGGTGCACCCGTATTTTTAAAATCCTAGATTCGCCTCTGCTTATAAACACTTTTTAACTTTATCCAAACACTTCAAAACAGCTTAAAAACTATTTTGGTTTAAAAACACCTAAAATAAGTCAATCCAAACGAGCACTAACTTTCACATTTAAAGAAAGTGAAGGAGAAGATGGTAGTGGTGCTTTCTATATGAAATCGAAAGTAACAAGGGAGAGAGAGAGGAAGAGTGGCTTAAGAAAAGATAAAAAATAAAGGATGAATAGTGGTTGCAGCAACGGTGACGGCAACAATGAAAATGATGGTGGTGTTGAAAGAAATTATGGCCAAGGAAGAGAGAGATCAAAATAATAGCCAAAAGTACCTCTCTCACGCATTGATAATATGTGTATTGCACCTTCTTTGTCATGTCAGCAAAAAGTATCTAATAGGTACTCATTTTGAACAGTGAAAGTGTTCAATAGGAACAAATTCTAAATACGGTATCAAAGTGAAATATGCTAACAACTTTAAGGAATTTTG